>NC_079169.1:69289322-69589322 GCF_947568905.1 Ostrea edulis
ATCTTCTTCTCAAGAACCACTGAGCCAGAAAAGCTGAGATTTATATGAAAGCTTCCTGATATAGTACAGATTCTAAATTGTTAAAATCATGGCCCCCGGGGATCGGATGGGGCCACAATAGGGGGTCAAAGTTTTTTTTTGTTTTTTGTTTTTGATATAGTGCAGATTCAAGTTTGTTAAAATCATGGACCCCAAGGATTGGATGGGCCTCAAGGGGGGCATCAAAGTTTTACATACAAATTTATAGGAAAAATCTTTTAAAATCTTCTTCTCAAGAACCACTGAGCCAGAAAAGCTGAGATTTATATGAAAGCTTCCTGATATAGTACAGATTCTAAATTGTTAAAATCATGGCCCCCGGGATCGGATGGGGCCACAATAGGGGGTCAAAGTTTTTTTTGTTTTTTTTGTTTTTGATATAGTGCAGATTCAAGTTTGTTAAAATCATGGACCCCAAGGATTGGATGGGCCTCAAGGGGGGCATCAAAGTTTTACATACAAATTTATAGGAAAAATCTTTTAAAATCTTCTTCTCAAGAACCACTGAGCCAGAAAAGCTGAGGTTTATATGAAAGCTTCCTGATATAGTGCAGATTATAAATTGTTAAGATCATGGCCCCCGGGGGTCGGATGGGGCCACAATAGGGGGTCAAAGTTTTACATACAAATATATAGGAAAAATCTTTAAAAATCTTCTTCCCAGAACCACTAAGTCAGAAAAGCTGAGATTTATATGAAAGCTTTCTGATATAGTGCAGATTCAGGTTTGTTAAAATCATGCCCCCCTGAGGTAGGATGGGGCCACAATAGGGGATCAAAGTTTTACATACAAATATATAGGGAAAATCTTTAAAAATCTTCTTCTCAAGAACCATTGGGCCAAAGAAGTTCACATTTACATGAAAGCTTTCTGACATAGTGTAGATTCAAGTTTGCAAAAACCATGGCCTCCAGGGGTAGGTTTGGGGCCATAATAGGGACTACGGTTTTACATGCAAATAGATATGGAAAATCTTCTGATATGGACCAAGGTGACTCAGGTGAGCGATGTGGCCCATGGGCCTCTTGTTTTTATTGTCGCAAAAGTTATGATTTCAAACAAACTTGCTTCCTGGTGACTTGAGTGAATGATTAAAGTCACAGAATGTTGGTTTTATATCTTCTACCAAGGATTCTTGAATGTTAACTTGATTGACACTTTGGGTGATGCCTTTTGCCATTAATTTTTTTTTTTCCGTGGGAAATAGAATTTAAAAAATAAAATCCTCCCATCCGCCCCCCCCCCCCCTTTTTTTGTGACCCTGGATGATAATCTATTAATTAAGTTGAATTGGCCTTTTATCCAGCTTTCTCTCATTCATGTTTGATTTCAGTGTCCAGCTTTCTCTCATTCATGCTTAATTTCACTGTCCAGCTTTCTCTCCTTCATGCTTGATTTCACTGTCCAGCTTTTTCTCATTCATGCTTGATTTCACTGTCCAGCTTTCTCTCATTCATGCTTGATTTCACTGTCCAGCTTTCTCTCCTTCATGCTTGATTTCACTGTCCAGCTTTCTCTCATTCATGCTTGATTTCACTTTTCAGCTTTCTCTCATTCATGCTTGATTTCGCTTTTCAGGTTGTTGATGGTTGTCTGACAAACGATGGTGATGCTTTCCTTTATGGAGCTAGGACAGTGTATAGAAATTTTACTATGAACACAAAAGTGAGTGACATTTGTTAATGATTAGTGCTCATGCAGCATGATTATAGAGTAATCATTAATTATATGTACATATCTTTTACTTGCATTAATTGGACGACTTTTCATGTTTTAAAGTAATGAAGAAGCAAATTTTTGAGTGCTTTGATTGTTATTTGCTCTTTTTGATGTCCTTGATTTGTGGGTAAGAACCACATCTTCGATTATTTACATCAATTCCTAAACAAAGTAATCTTTTTTATCAATATCATAAATAAGTGATAATGTATAAGCTGTGATTGGGATAAGCACGCGCCATAGTCGCATTAAATAAAAAAATTGCGCATAGAATATTGAAAACACTGTGCCGTTGTGGTGCATATTATCGATATACCTAGTTTGAGCTTTTCCCCAACGACTTCGTAGATATACAAACTTTTCAACTTAGTGCTTGAAAAATCTTTATCGCTGTAGTGCTTTTGTAAAAGTACAACTTTACGTTCTTTTAAGCGCAAGCATGATTTTGATCTCCTCAGTGTCTAATCAAACAGTAAAGTTATCTGATTGGTTAATACCGTTAAATTGCCATTTTAATGTCTCATGGACATGCCACGGGGGAAAAATTCCTAAGGCTGACGAAGGGTAAACCTTCCTTAATTTTCACCTATATGATATTAAAGCCAGTACTGGCAGTAGAACTGTAGGAGCAGAAGGAGACGATGACGCGGAAACATCAAAACAGACAATCACGATGAGAATCCTAAAGTACAATGTAAATTTAACACAAATTATAAAAATTAAAGTTACCTATGGCAATACAGTCTGTCAGTAGTGTTTAGATTATACATTTTTTTAATTTACTGGTCTCTCGGACTCTTCTTTTTAAAATGTCACATTGACATTAGTTGGTAACGCGCCATTGTCACATTTAGCAATTTGCTTATCCCGATCACTGTATAAGTAATGGTAGTACAATAAAAACTTTTATTTGTTACTGAATTTGAATTGCAGTCAACAGATGTTGCTCTAGAAACATGGAACATATCTACATGTACCTTATCTTAAACTTTGATTTTGTCAACAGTTGATGACCTATGTACATTTATAGAAAGTTTGAATAATGTATCCATGATTTTCAACAATATAAAGGGTGATGTTTTATCAAATTGTGTTATCAACCTAGAACCACGTTGTTGGTATATGATAAGGACTTTTGATATCTAACTTTGTAGAAGGACATTGTTTCTGCATGTGACTGACATTGCAGTGTCCGGACAATGCTTCTTGTGACAGTACACAAGACGCACAATAATCGTAATGGAAACAATTACTTTTATAAATTCTATATTTGTAGTTATACAATATAACAATTATGGACTTTAATGTATATTCCGTATGTGGTTATAAGGACCTATGCCAAGTGATAATCTCAGGCACAGATTAGAGAAAATATCAACTTTACAAGAAACATGCCTTTGTCCTCAATCAATATTTATTGACATGGTTCTTAAAACCATGCATTGACTTACTTTGAAGTGTATAATTGTATGGTATTACGTACTTTTGAGATGTGAATATAGGTATATAATATTCACAAAATATCTTACGACTAAGATAAAAATTTATCAACACTGTAATTTTCTTATTTTTCATTTCTTGTAGATTTTTTTAATCAATATGTAAAGTACATCCATGGTTTATAAAACTTTAATACATACTTATGGCCTTCTGATCGGAATTTGGTCATCAGACAGAATTATTTTTTTCACCTTAGTCGTAAGATGTTTTGTGAATAGGGGCCCTGATTCCTACTAAATCTAACACTGTCTTGCCGTTCTGTGTAGGACCCCCATGTGGAGTGTTACAGTATGACTGATGTGGAGGAGAAGCTAGGGTTGACAAGGGAGAAATTGGTTGCCATGGCATTGCTGCTGGGCTGTGACTATCTACCAAAAGGTGTTCCAGGAGTAGGCGTAGAGAGGACAATAAAATTGATGAAATCGTTAACAATCCCAAACGTTTTAGAAAGGTATCTACTCACATGTACATGTATGTCACTGAAATGTGGTCACACAGTTTTTTGTCAATTTCATGTGAAGTTTCATAATTAAAGGAAAAGGGTAAAATCAAGGTGAAGTCAATTTACAGTACAGCTCATATTGCAGAATAATTGTACACATGTTCATTGCTGTAAATGAGATGACACTTGCATTTTAGTTGATAAAATCTGCATTAGTTTATTATGCATATACCTATCTGTGATAGGACTCACAAAATACAAAATCTGTACAGGGGTATTTGAATGATTGATTGTATCTTGTTTAATGTCCCTCTCGAGAATTTTTCACTCATATGGAGATGTCACCAAGACCGGTGAAGGGCTTCAAATTTAGGCCTTTGCTTGGCACTTACGGCCATTGAGCAGTGCCATTTAGTGCGCCACATTTACTGAGAACGGGACATCCGTTTTTAAGGTCATCTCCGAGGAACCGTGACATTCACATCTGATGCCAAGCATTTGGCGATGGAACTGTCACTACCTGTTTTAACGACTTCGGTCTGTTGCAGCCGGGATTCGAGCCCTGGCCTTCCGCATGCGGGGCAAATGCTCTAACCTCTAGACCACCGCGGCAGTCAGGGGTATTTGACACTTGCACAATAGATATAGTAACTTGCACTAAGTACTTATGGTTTTCACCAACTACTAATAAATGATTTGGCCCTGTTTAGGTTTGAGGAGTGGAGGTCCATGCCAGAGACGTTGTGTGTGGACTCGCTGGAAGTGTGTGTGAGACGGAAAGCAGTGTCCGTTCCCGACTTCCCTCACAGGGAGGTAAGGCAGTGCAGAGAAGATTCAGTATTCACAATAATTAGAGTTTGGCTGACTTCCCTCACAGAGAAGATACAGAACTGTGGAAATTCAATCTTCAAAATAATTAGAGATAGGCTACTAAATTAGGTTGTAGGACATTTTATCTTTTGAATGTGGTGACTGAGTTACCTAATTCTACATGTGTATGTTTTTGTTTTAGGTTATACAGGAATTCATGCAAGATGGGGGAAAATGTCCTACTCGCATCTCAAAATGGAGTCGGCCATCCATGGCTGACCTTCAGGTAAGAAGGGAACCAAACTGAATACTGTAAATATTGGCGTTAAATTTGTTTTGGTTTAATTTTCACGAGTTTGTCTTGACAGGAAATATTATATCACATAGATACATGTATAACTGAATGAAATGTTCATGCAAGTATGTCTTGCGGTAAATCTGACACGGTAAGATTGCAGAAAACGGAGTATTATGAAATAAGTTTAATTTACAGTGCTCTGATGAGCAAGTTAATGTCTGTCGCTGGTAGTGAAAGCACAAGGACCCAAAATTTCTTCATCTACAGACAATTATCCTGGGTCGTAACTCTGCCAAAACTTTTACTTCAGGTTTTATGTTTGTCCTGTATCTACATGTATTTCCTGTGACAATGCCTGACACAAAATACAACTTTTTTGTTGAAAGTAATATGCCGTACTTTGCATTAACAAAATATGCATTCTGTAACTTTAAGACCCATTTATTGACATCCAGCAGGATTCCAGAATCTCCTATCTGTAGAAAAATAGACACATTTTATATAGGGGTGGGACGATACCCTTTCTAGCCGATAGATCGTCCCACCTCTTAATTTTATACACAGGTAAACAGTGGTAAGAAGTAACGTGTTCCTATTTCATGTAACAGGTGTTTTGTCTCAGTAAACTGGAATGGCCGGTGGAGTACACTCTAGAGAAGGTCCTCCCGGCGGTCACGTTGTGGGATATGACCAACATCAACGGCTCCTCACCAACAGGCAGACATCTTGTTCCCAGGCAGTGAGTCATCAAGTCTCTAACTAAATGGACAAAATTAATGCCATAGTTTGTGTGAAGGGGGGTGTATTTTAAAGGATTGAATCTATCTGCACTATTAATGACACTTAAGATGCCATGATTTAGAAGCTTTGTTGATGTAGGATACAAGGTGCATGTACAGTATGTGAACATTGTTTATTACCATTTCAGAATTATCAAATCACGAATCAGACATGGTGTGAACTGCTTTGAAGTACAGTGGATCAAACCAGGTAATTTCTTATGATTATAATGCAGGTAATTTCTTATTATGGTGCAGGTTGTTTCTTGTTACCATGCAGGTAATTTCTTGTTATTATGCAGGTAATTTCTTGCATTCATTTTACAGTTTTCTTTATTAAAGAACCAAGATGAACAGTCAACAGAATTTGTAAACAATCAGTTCTTCAGAATTGGAAACTCACCAAAGTCTCAACCATAATTTAACATTCCCAAGTGTTACAATATACATTTTAATGCAGAATCATTTAATATTTTTGTGGGGTTATTATTTTCATGGTTTGTGAAAAGTAAATACATGTATGATATTTATAATGGGAAATGATTTTGTGGTGGAAGAACTGATTCTTGGTTAGAATTAATGATTTTTCAGTATATACAGAATTGGAAGTCATCTCTGAAAATACTAATTCTGATGTTAGTGTACACACATATTTACATTCCCTTGCTTCTCCGGGATCTTGTAGTTGCATAATGTCCAGGTAGCACAGAGGTAGCGCTCTCGCTTCTCACCGCTGCGACCCAAGTTCGATCCCCAGTGGTTGTATGTGACAGGGTATGGTGGTCGCCTGCTCGGACACGTGGGTTTCCTCCGGGTACTCCGGTTTCCTCCCACATAAATTACCCCATAGCACAAACATCCGTGCATCAAAGGACCCCATTGGAAATAAGCTTTGGAGCTTTCATGGGTTATCCTTGGTATTTATGTATGTGTGTTTGTGTGTATGTATGTACATGTATATACCGAATAAATATTTTTTTTAATCAGTGAAGCGTGAAACCTATGCACTGTAAGCCAAGTTTTGTTTTTGAGGACTTGATTTCAGTGATAAACTGGTTTGTGGTGACAATTTCCGCAACGGAGATAATCTTAAACAAATACTGGAGAATTAAAGGATTGTATTGCGGCAAGAAATATTCACGATAAGTTTCTCGCAACATGATAATTTGTTGTACATGAATAGAAATATTCTCTGTTGATGAAGTTTCAGGAATGTATATAAGAAATTTGCAAACTCATCGGACAGTGGCAACCTTGAGGGGTCAGACAAAACAAGTCAGTTCCCAGATGTCTCCAATCAGTTAATTGGGAGCATATTATAACACTGACTGTTTGGTAGTTATAGTCTCTGTGATAGTGAATGATTTCATGGTGGTTATATTTTGACACAGATGAGGACAGTGTATGCAGTGAAGACCTGTACAGGACTATAGAGGAGCAGACCCTGTTTGGGAGGAGTTATCCCCAGACTGTGGCAGATTTCAACAAAGAACAGGCCAACAAGAAAACCAAGGATAAAGGTAAATAACAGGATACTGCGTGTATACTGAAAATTACAGTGCATTAAGGTAAATAGGTTACTGCGTGTATACTGAAAATTACAGTGCATTAAGGTAAATAGGTTACTGCGTGTATACTGAAAATTACAGTGCATTAAGGTAAATAGGATACTGCATGTATACTGAAAATTACAGTGCATTAAGGTAAATAGGTTACTGCGTGTATACTGAAAATTACAGTGCATTTCTGTTTTGGGGTAAGTGCGCTGCTTTATGAATAAGATACTCCAGTATTGATTAAGCATGGGACTAATAGTGATAATTTAGACTGCGCCAAATATAATGCTGATTATGCTTATCAAAAGTATGTGTAAGTACATTAGGAAATGAAGACAATGCACAATGTGTATACTGTTTTACAGGATTAAGATGATTTTGTAATTTATGGTATTCTAGGGTACTTGTACCCAGCTAATCTTAAAATTGACTTATTATTCAGTGTCATGCTTTTTTTTTCAGGGAGGAAATCAAAAAAGAAAGTTGCCAGTAACAGTGACGAGAAGGATATTGTTGAACTTAGTCAAACTTTAGAGTCCGTCAATCTTACAGGGAATTCTGATGATGTAGGGACTGCTGATGATAAAGCTATCAAAGAATGCTGTGATCGAGTTTTAAATAAGGAGGGTATCACAGGAACCAGGGTGGGTCTCTTGACTGTAAATAAAAAGCAACAGAACACAGCGTCGCCAATGTGTAGGCTGGAACTGGCAATGAGGGCTATGGTAAAGGCGTCAGACAAGGAGGCCTCTGTTGCCGTGGAGACGAACCTGAACTTCAGTAGTAGTGAGGAAGAAGACGATGAGTACCTACCTCTGTCACAGAGGCTGCAACGGAAAATCGCAAAGCCAAGAGTAGAGCAGAAAACCGTTAAACTGTCCACAGTACCCCTGGGGGATCCCCAGAGTCAGGCTGGGGGTGGTGATAATGATGTGATGGTGAGGGCAATTTCCCTCGGCGTATCTAGTGCTCTGAGAGACAAATTCTCTAGCGACAGCGATTCTGAGGACCTCCAGAGATTTCTGTCACAGCCAGAGAATGAAAATTTCACTGGTAAAATGACAAGTACTGAATACAAAGATAAATTGATGGATGTGATGAATAGTGATGTAAATCATGATGGTTTTTATGTTGATGATGAAATTTCTTATGGTGAACGGAAAGCCTCTCCAACTGGGAAATATGAGAGTTCTAGGGCTTCAAAGGGAACTTCCATGTGGCAAAGGAGTTTTGATACCTCCAAAGCACAAATGGTGGACAAGACAGAGTTTTTGAACATACCTAATGTAAGCTTCACTGTTCTGACACCAAGTTTATCGGTGAGAGGGGAGTCGAAGGTTGGGACCAGAGGGGATGTTTCAACCTCAACCCCTGAGGGTCAATCAGCTGTTTATAGATGTGTGTCCAGATTTTCACACAATCTCTCTAACTTGAGTCCCCATCTTTCAGAAGATCTAGCAGGCTCACCGCTTCTGAGGTTTGATTCTCCGCAGAGTTCTGCGAGTTTGAGCTGTGGTAAACAGTTGCAACATTGTTGTGATATATCAGCAATGTGGGAGAGCGTGTTGAGTAACACTAACAATGCCCATGATTTCGGTCATTTTGAAGTGCAGACCTCTCTTCTGAATTCATTCAGTAAAGGAGATATCACAGATGGCGAGCTGTCTACAGTGACCAGTTTTACAGAACAGCACTCCTTAACTCCTGCTGGTAATGTTTTAAATTCTTTAGCTAAAAAAACAATTGGCTCACATGAAACTGGGAAAGAGGGCAATATAAACACTCTGGAACAAGACTCTGTGATAGTTCACAACAACATGTCTGTCAGTGATAATGAAGACGGAAACGCGCATACTGAAAATCATATTAACAGTGTTAAAAAGCTAAAGGAAAGTACATTACAAGTGAGGTCTGCTTTACGTACTGTGAATGGACAGAATAATGTAACCTTAGTGATTAATAAATGTACTAAGGACCATTGTATTCCACAAGCTTCATGCAATCCTAGTCAGGACCACTGTTTGTCTTTTCCTGTGATTCCACTCGCTAATTCTAGCAGTGACGAAAATCTGAATTCTGTGTGTGTGGACAAGGAGAACCAGTCTTGTGATGGGAGGGGGGAGTGTGGTAGAAAGAGTCCTGTGTCTCTTGTAGAGAGACTTAGAAAGAGACTAGATAATCACACAGACTCCAGTCTTATCCACAACATCAAGTACGGACCCTTGTCTGTTAAACCTGTGAAATGATATGGTTTGTACATATATATCATGACTACTTGTCTTTGAACTAAATGCTTCCTGTGGGAGATTTTTACAGTAAACTCAATGTAGATTATGTTGGAGCTGTGAATTGTTGACAGAGAATGCATGTATACTGCTGATCTCTGTACCAGCACAATATTTCTAGAATGTTATACACTGAACATGATGTATACATGTATTGGTACATGCATGTTGGGGTTTGCATTATAATGTTGATTCATTATAGGAGAGAGAAGGGGGGGGGGGGGGGGGTGCACTGGTTTACCTGTTATTCCATCTGTCAAGACATTTTCTACTGCAATTTTTTTTTTAGTTAGGAAAATCAGGAATGATAACTCTAATTCCCTTCTTCAATAGCAGTTTCACTAAAACCGTAGTACACAAAATGTTTAACCCAGACAGATTTGTGTAGCAAGTGTGTATCCAAAGATGATGATGTTTCAGGGTTTTAGAGAGAAAGAAATATGACCATAGGATTTTTTTTTTTTACTTCATAAAATATTCATACATTCTTCATTACAACTTTCAAACATTACCTTTGATAATTTATTTGAGATGGGGGGGGGGGGGTAGTGATAACATCTCAAGTTTCAGACCTATTTAAGTATATTTTACACTGTAACCCTTCGGTAGCAGGATAAAAAATTTGCACTGATTGCTTGAAGTGGCCTTTGAAGCCCCGGTATTAAAACTTGTAGTAATAAACAAAACAATATTTTATAGAGTGATTTTATTTTGAATAAAAGTGATTTTAATATTGATTCAGCATTAATTTTTATCACCAACACGTTGATGTTGATTTTTTTTTTAAAGGTAGCTCACTACACCCTGAAATAGTTTCTCAAATCAGTACGAATTGATTTAATCATAAAAGACATGATGATAATATATAATAAGTATATGCCAAAAAGGCAGAAAATATGCAAATTTGGATTAAAAGGTGATTTTAAAAAAAATTATTTCAACACGTGAACTAAATTTAGACTGGCGGATTTAAACTCGAGATCTGCGGTTCACCAACCCAATGCTTTACATGTAACCACTGAGCTACGATGATAGACAAAAGATTAGATCGATACAAATAACTTCACAAAACATTTAAATCGCCATCTTGTGATGTGTCATAAAGAGTAAATGCTTTAGTGTAGTGAGCTACCTTAAAATGATGTTGATAATTGTGTGCGTTTACATGGGAGTTGTTGTATATTGATTGAAATTTGTGTAATATTTGAAATGTAGTCATTCCTTTTATGAGTGCAACTGTTACTTGGATGGTTTCTAATTTAAATTTCAAAGCACAATAGTGGATCAAGTTTAACATAAAAATATATAGGAAAAATCTTTAAATACATGTATATATTGAATGAGCCAAGGTGACTCAGGTGAGACATATTCCACCAAATTAGCATAAATGTCCGTCAATTTTCCCCCCTCCGTATTTAAAGATAAATATGCTTTAAAAGTAAATAATGTTGTTAATTACAAACTAGAATGGACTAGAGTTAATTATAAAATCAAAAATATTTTGCCACACATAAATTGTTAAAATTATTTTGGTATATGAATGTTCAAAATATGAGAAAAATTGACAGAATTAACTCCCGTGAGAAGTGGTACCCAACTTCTCGGGTACTTTATTTCAACTTATATAAGAAAACAAGGGGCGAAAAAAATGTAACATAAAATGTATGTACTTTTACTTAATCTTTATTAAAAAAAATTGCAAACTATTTATGAAAACAAATTATACAAAAGTAAATTCAAAGTAAACAGTTTTTGTAACTTTCGTTCTGTCAAACATACTGACGTTAGCACTAATGTACATAGAGATGTACTGCAAAACAATTTGCTTTGATTATTTTTCTGGAATTAAGCATTAAAAGTCATAATCTAATTGTGGAACAGATTTTATCTTCTGTAAACAAAATATCTGACTTAAGAAATTACATTGATATTTGGTCTAACATCATTCTGTCAAATTCTACTCGGCACAATGTGACATTAGCACACTTCTTTACCAAACCATTGTAAGAGTTGTGGTTCTTTGTTATTATTACAACTCTCCCTGCAAGGGGTGTTAATGGGATTTTCCAATTGCATGGCAGGTTGAGTGAATGAGGTATCTAGACTTATGTAAAACTTCAAGCGATAGACTTTCTGTCAAAATTGCTGACGTTAGCAACATGTGACGTTAGCATAAGAAATCGTTCTATTTGTACTAAATCGTACGTCAAACTACCGGTTTATGAATTCAAATACTATTTTATTGCAATAAAAACTCGTCATGGGAAACTAATTATAATCTATCATGATCTACATCACTGCGAAAAAGTTCCGCAAGGTTTTGTTCCGTCAAACAATAACATTAGCATAAAAAAAGTTCCGTCAAGAACTGACATTAGCATTGACAGAAAATAAAAGATTTGGGGTCATTATTAAAGCACAACAAACATTGGTCTCGATGTAATGTATATATATTACATTTAAACCTTTCATTAAGAGAGCCATGTAGTTAAATAATTTCATAACTTGTTTAGTAAACAGAAGATTTATTAATTGCCAATGTCATTTTCCGTCAAGTGTTCCGTCTTAAAAATGTGATGTTAGCTACCGTTTTTAAAAGAAATGAAATTAAAAGTGAAAGAATACTTTTATAATTTTATTTTTTACATTTTCTTGATCCTGAGTGTTAATATATTTAGTTACCACAATTTTTTTTTTACCATGTCCTTTAAAGGGTGACAGGAATAGCCACTTGTTTTTCAGGAATTTTGATATGAATAAAATGATTGTGCTGGAGATAGTCTGTTTGCATTGGGTTGTAAAGAAACAGGTACATAGTGTATGGTCTGTGCTTGAATCTAGATATAGTCATGTGATCCAGTGATGACGACGAACCGGAAGTCAGATCATGAATACTGTGGAATCATTAATGTTCTTCTAGGGGGGGGGGGTGTTTGTGGGTAGCCAAATATTTACTAGTTCGTAGGGGGTGGAATTATAAGGGTTAACGTCATTTTGAAAAATATGAAGCTATTGCAAAGAATCACTAGTTCGTGGAGACGTAAATTCGTGGGTAAAACGTATTCACGAAATCCTTGAACATTGAAGCCTCACGAACAATGATTCCATAGTAATTCCATTCCCAAGACCTTGTAACCTGTAGGAACCAAATTATCTGTGAAGGAAAGCATTCTTGAAAGTGGTGTTAAAATTGAATATACGAGACATGCATGAAAAAATAATTTTCGAGGAAGTTATTTTCGTGGAAGCCAAAAGGGACTCGGATCTTTCTGCTTGGTTGCATTCCTGAAAAGCTGATAAAAATTGGATAAGGAATATAACTTAAATCTTGAAGCATTTGGAACATTTAATTCTAATCAGAGACATTTTAAAATATTTTATATATGTTTCTGTCTAATATTGTGCACACAATTAAAGAACGATGACTTTAATCAAACGAAAACCTAGGAACCATCTAGATGTGGATTCGAATTCGAGCTAAATATTATTACGGATCCGGAGATTTTGATAATACTTTGGCATCAATGTAGCATAAATCTTGTGTACAAACATTTTCCTTCCTAACACACTGCCCCATCATAATCAACCAATAGAAAGTCGGCTAGATGTTCAAAATCATCTTCGCTAGCCAAGGGTTTTCGGTCCACTCCGCTCCCCATAAAACCTTAATGGGTTGGGTTTATGGGGAGCGGAGTGGACCGAAAACTCTTGGCTAGCGAAGATGGTTAAAAAGAACGTGTAAAATAGCATATTCTACGGAACTCCAGCTTAATTAACTAGTACTCAACCGTTGTTAACCTAGATATAATTATATTTAACTGAATTAAGATATATCGAATTCTAATCAGGAGAAATATTTAATCTACAGCGTAGTGCCATAAATGAGTCAACTGTCACGTTTTACGCTATACATTTCATTGAAAAATATCCTTTGTTTGAACAATCATTCTGAACTAATTTTTTGCTCTAACTTCTATGAAATCTAAAACATTACAAAACATCTGGACCTAGATTCTATTCATGGTTGTTTTTTTAAATTACCAACATTGCAGAAATATGACTAATGAAACTTGAACATCAACTTTCAGCATTCCGTTTCCTTATACGAAAACCATGAGTGTGGCGTTCTTACTGTCATTGATATATGCGTGGCTGTTTAGGGAAGAAAAGATACTGAGACCACAAACTGCAGATATTTTTGCTGTTAATGGTGTTAAAGTTACTATAAATTGAATCTTGATGAGTTTGAAAATGATATATAAAAGTGACTGTTTTCAATGAATTATATAGTAAAATAAAAGTTGATTCATTTATACTTGTCTCCTTTTGTCGGATTTGGCGAACAAAATCAGATGCATTACAGATGTCATTGCCATGAAGGACCTGCAAGTCTGCAGATCTTTTAAGGGCAGCACCTACCCCATCTGGAGCACCTTTGCCATGACCTGCTTCATGGTAATTCCATGTAGCATATTTAAATCCATGGTCAGCCATTTCATTTGAAAATAACTGAAAGTTTCCCTTTTGGCGGTATTGAGAAGATGGACCATCACTGAAGAAATGAATGGTATCTATGTTTGGGTCTTGTTTAATAGTATTCAATACAGGTTCCAGATGGGCCCAAATGGCTGGTGGTCCATGCTCTAAAGAATCAGATATTGAGCAAAAAGAAATGGAATTCTCTGATTTTCCAAATCGGTAAACACCAGTGTGCAAAGTTATTTGCCTCTTTGAAGCTCCAAAATGCATTGCTTGTATTTCTGTGTTCATTTTACATTCGTAGTTTTCAGCAAAATCTACATGGACCATCACTTCGTTCATGTTCATGTTTTCCTTTAACCATCTGTAATGCTTCAATTGGTTTTCTATATTGAAAGAATGAATTTTGAATCTTTCAAGTTGGGAATGAAATTCGTCTATTAAGTTGCCAACTTTCCCTTGCATCTCATCTTTCTGAGTAACTGTAACTTGCTTTTCTTCAGACTTTACCATTCTTGTTTCCTTCTTTGCAACCCATTGAAACCATTTTACATCCTCATTTAGATCGATCTTTTTGTCTGTTTGAATGATACACACGTCTTTGCATTTTCTGCAATTGCCATACATGCATTTTTTGTTAGAAGTTGAGCATGCTGCTTGAGAAACAAGACTTCTCAAATTATCAGTGTTCAGAAGTTGTTTTCTCTTAAGTTCTATTGCAAGAAACCTTGTATTTTCACGGATTTTGCAAGAACATGTTTCCCTATCTGATAATTTAGGAGACAAAACCCACCATGGTCTTTGTCTACAGAAAGATGCATAGCTAACTGAAATTTCCTTGTTTTCCATCATAAACTGCTCATGAAGGTCTTGTAGACTGTGATTCAGTATCCGTCTCTGCTTTTTGATTCCTCTAACCGTGATTGTCTGTTTCTGACCTGCTGTAAGACGGCTTATATCATCTCGCTCAAAAAACTCTCGTAATTTTTTAGCTTCTCGCTTCATCTTTGACCCTTTCTTAAATCTTTTGTGTTTCCCACTGAAGACACCCATACTTTTCCTAGCCATGGTACACAATCCATACTTTTTCATTATTTTTCCAGTCAGAACTTCTTCAATAGATTTTTTCCTACCATTGTTTCCATTTTTGTAGGCTTCACGTAGCTGATCAGACATAGCATAATGAAAGTTCAAAGTTCTCGACACTCTCTCTCTACACACATCTTTCTGATGTTTAGATGCTGACCAGTATTTTAAGATATTTCTGGTCTTTGTTCTAGGGGTTTCTGGTTGATTTGGATCTTTCATTGCTGGGTGCTTCTGTCTATATAATCTCATTTTGTACATTGCAACCTTTTTAGACAAGTTTCTTAATTGGTCTTTCAGGATCTTATTGTCTCTGTAACATTTTGCAGTTGACCGCTTCTTTTTCCTGTCTGCAGAGAGTTTTTGGTGACTTGGTACCCGAGCTCTAATCTCATTTTCTGGTGGTGAATGAGGTGGCGTCAAGTTTGGAAGAGTGTCAAGTATTTTCCTTCTTCTCCTATAGTCTCTTTTTGTTGTTTTCCATTTACGTCGAATGTTTCTCTTCTCTCTTTCAGTAAGTTGGTCTATGTTTTTTCGTTTCCCTTCTTTCACATCTAAAACATACTTTTCCCGTCTTTTTGCTAGGTATTCGGCTCTTTTTAGAGGATTATTGTCTCTTCTCTCTCTAAATCTCTGCTGTCTTTCTTTGTTTGACATACATTTACCTTTCATGATGCAATCATGTACCTGAAATAAAGATTAGTGTATGAATTTCTGTTGATAACAGACAACCTAAGGATGCATGACAGTATTTTGACTATTTGGTATTCTCATTCTATTTTGCTATCAAACATTGGCCTTTCTAGTCTAAATTTGATTTCAATGTAGATCTGTTGTTTGATCTGTAGCTTTCCTAAAGCTTATCCATACAATGCTCCATGGATTTTATTTGTAATTCATTTCAATGAATAGGATTTGTATCTATGAATTAAAAATGTCTTTTGTGTAACATCAATAGTCCTTGGAGAAACTTTTTTTAACGTTTCATTTTTTTCAGGGAAAATTTAGTTAAACAATAAATCTGATTTTAAACATTTAATTGTGTTGACGAAATTGAATTGAAATGAAAAGAAATAGCAATACTGACAATTCTTTTTTTCAATTACATATAGTGGTACATTTTTCAATGAAATGTCCTTGGTGTTCAATTCATGTGTCTTTGGTGTAACAAACTATTGTATGAATGAGTAAGAATCTGGTGCTACAGCACACACATGCCTTGATTTCACAATACAGTCTAAAGTAGCAATTTTATTACAGGATGACATATTTCAATTTAGCCATTTCATCACAGCTTTCCCCTAAAATAAACTATATGAAAATGTTTTCCTTGGGATAACAAATATGGTCCATGGTGTAACATTTTTTCTTGTTACACCAATGACTGTTACACCAAGGACGGATATGTGAATTAACCTTTCCCTGCTAAACAATAACTTCTCCCTCTAAATAAAAAAGCATGTCATCTGCTACAGAGACTCATTGAAATATTTTGTTCTTATTTCAGAGTTATCAAAACTTTCCTTTTCCTCATAATTCCTGTTAACCCATGGACAATATAAAATGTTAAACATTAACTTGTACTTACCTTAACATCACAAAATTCAGCAACTTCAATTTTTAGAAACTTTGTCGTCTGCCATCATTTACTACTGCATGATGGGAAAAGGGAGGCGTCATTTAACATTCAAAATACTAAGAAAGAGAACTCTTACACCACAACTTTTTGTTTCGTTACCCCAAGGACATTAAAACAGATAACAGGCTTACTTATTATCACTGAATAATACTGATCATAAAAAAAAAAAATTGTTTTGTTTCTGAAAGTAATTTTAATTACTATTCAACCCTTTGACCACATAATTATTTAAAAAATATTGTTTTTTACTTCTTAAAATGCAGTTTAAAGCCAAGTATTCTACTTGGTAACAGCCACATATGTATACCAAATCAAAACTATAAACTATCTAAATTTTTAAAAATCTTTTAATATCAACTGAAAATAATATGATAGGTACGCTAATATGTATCCAAATGTAGCGCAATAGTGAAACATGGCAAAATGTGAGTAAGGCAATTTTTAGTGCCCTGTAACAACAAAATACCACCATTTTTGAAAATGACCCTTATGGCACTATGCTGTATATACCGAATTAATATCTGAGTTGTATTCGGATTGATCAAACACATAAAACAGAATTAATAAAAATTTCATAAATGTCATGGTTACGTAAACCATATTAGGATTTAATTTCCATTTCATTAATTGTTAGTTTGGTGTATACATGTAAGTGGATATAGTAATTGTAGCCTTTTGATTTGAGTAAAACACAATGACATTACGAGATGAGGAGAGTACAAGATCGATATATAGTGATGTACAAGTAATTCATTTATTGATTCATTAGGCATGATGGCATACAATCAAGTTACACACACACATAATACGAATGGCGAAGATAACGAACTGTGATCAATCTTCCAATAAGCAATACAAAATAGAGAGTTGGGCAAACACGGACCCCTGGATATATCAGGTGCCTAGGAGGAGTAAGCATCCCCTGTCGACCGGTCACAACCACTGTGAGCCCTATATCTTGATCAGGTAAACCGGCCGTAGTCAAAGTCAGTGTCCCAAGAACGGCCTAACAATCAATATGAAACACGTCAGACAGTATTTGACCCAATGATAGGTTGTATAGGCAAACTAGATCGTTATAACGACCATAGAATTTACGAAATGCTGACTTTAAACGAGACTTGAAACCCCTACACCATCAACTTGTTTGTCAGTAGCCTGCCTCGATTGGAAAACTGACCATACGCAGAACAAGCTCTTGCCTATCGAATCAGTTGGGAGATATAAACACCATATGCAGGTGATAATGGAATATTGCTACATATAAATATGGTAAGTTGATGATGGAGAATCTGAAATCATCCCGTTTATCATAAAGTTGACTTGTTAGTTTGCTCTTAATATCTATTTTCAATACAATACCTAAGTAAGGAACAGTGTTGTGAACATTTGATAGTAAATTAAACTTGCCAACATACCAAATATCAAAGGCCTATGTCGAAAGACAAAAAAAGTTATGGTCCGAACAAAAATGCCCTCAAAAATTCTATTATTTGACCTTTACATCAAAGTCATAAAAATGGCACGCGACACTCTGTCTGATCATGGTATACCCACATACCAAAAAATTCACCTTTACATAAAAGGTCAAGGTCAGCATAAATGGCACATGGCACACTTTTTTATCATGGTATACCCACATACCAAATATCAAAGCCTATGTCAAAAGACAAAGAAAGTTATGGTCCGACAACAAAAAAATGCACCAAAAATTCTATTATTTGACCGTTACATCAAAGGTCATCAAAAATGGCACGTGACACACTCTTATCATGGTATACTCACATACCAAATATCAAAGGCCTATGTCAAAAGACAAAAAAAAAAAAAGTTATGATCAGGACAAAAAAATTCTATTAATTGATCTTTACATAAAAGGTCAAGTTCAAAGGTCATCAAATATGGTACAGGACACACTGCTTTATCATGGTATACCCTCATACCAAATATCAAAGGTCTATGACCAAAAAGTTATGACCGGGAAGTCTTTGTATGAGAAGCGGAAGAAGACATGATAAGTACGTGATATTCATTTGTATGAGAAGCGGAAGAAGACTAAAACAATATGTTCCCCTTCTGGGTAGGGGAGACATGGTAAGTACGTGATATTCATTTAATGTCGACATCATGTATAATACAACCGATAACATAAGCTTTCAAGAGCTTGACATTATGATAGACTGGCTGTAGGTATGGTACTGCAAATAGACCTATGCAAAAATTCTTTAACGTGCTAACGCCTGCTGTGACACAGGACCTCCGTTTTTAAAGTCATATCCAAAAGACCCGTGACACTCATGACTAAATGCCGAGCGTTTGGCGAAGGAGCAATCACAACCTATGTTATATCTCAGGTTTGAGTGGGGCTCGAACTCACGACCTCCCGGTCCGACACGAAGCGAACGCTCTACCACAGAGTTACCGCGATTATTTAACTTGCGCAGTTTGCAGACTGAATTGCTTTGTAAACAACTCCCATCCTTGCGATTTCTTTCCACATGTCGCCATGTTTCGTTTTATTATTACCGATGTTTCATGGAATTGTATTGGTTAAGATAACATTGATAAAAATATCGAACCATTAATCAAAGCACGTGTATCAATGCAAGCTCCGGTCAGCTCAGTATATTCCGTTACGCTACAACTCCAATATCATTCGTAGGGGAAAGTAGTCCCGGAGAATTTGACGCTGTACGGAGTTTGGTATCAATGGGATATGGTAAAACGTAAACAAAACCGAACTGAAATCCGGAAAATACAAACCGAACCGAATGTGTTTTTACCGCGGTTAACCGACTTTCCGGTTAACCATGACAGTACTACCCTAATGTCTTTTTAAAATAAGGACATTTCTAAAAGTATGACAAGGTAACTAAGTAATTTCTAAGTCGGAATATAATACACTTAATTAACAAGAAACATGGGTTCAAAAGTTCTTGAACCGACCTGAGGATAAAGCATATAAGACTTTTGATATATAACACACTTAAAACGTACATGTACACTTAAATAGTATAAATAAAACACAAAATATATATTGACAGCACAGGCCATGCAAGCATGGTTGATTTGATTTTTGCTGTTTTTCGCCACACTCAACAATTTTTCAGTTATATGGTGGCGCTGTTTTTACTGGTGGAAAAGAGAATCCAGATACAATATACCCAGCTGGTAAGAAACCACCGAACTTTCTCATTTACTGGCGCGAGCGGGATTCGAACCCGCGCCAACCAAAGGTGAGAGGCCGTGTAATTTTGAGCTCTATGCCATAACCACTCGGCCAGGGAACATGAATTGGGAGTGGGAACAATGAGAGGAAACATGAGCTGAAAAGCTTTTTTTTTTGGTTTAATTTTACAGATTTTGAAGCCTTTTTAAAAATAAGAAAAATCTAATTTTCTGAAAATGTGTGTGGTAAAGGATTAATTTTATTTCATATTTTCGTAAAGAGAAAGTGTATGAAAATATAATCTCTTTTCAAGATATTGTAATAAAACATGTTCTTCCCATAGACTTCAATTCTAGGTGAAATAAATCAAGCAGTAAAAGAATTTTGAAAACTCCTATGATGGATTATTTTTCTTTGATGAACGCTTCAAAATGATACCATGGTTACAAAATCCCGCCTTCCATTGATTAGACATGAAATATGGTCGTTATACATTGATTATCCAAAGGCAATCAAATCTTATAACAGACTGGACTAATATATCGAATTTTTAAAAATTGTTTTTGTTACTATCTTACGCATTGTTCTAATTTTTAAGGAAGGTAAATTTGATTGGTTTAGTAGACATTCGTTTGTTCTTCCGCGATCGCTTTATGTAAATCTCAATGGTCTTTCCTGAATAATCAATTTTACGGGTAATTTGCTCAGTGCAGAAGTGCCATTTAAGTGGACAGTACCTGAACTTTGACATTTTGAATAAGTGGTATATTACAAGTTTGCCTAATTTAGTTAGCTTTCCTAACCATTTTAAAACATTAAATTGCCTTTGCCCTTTTCACATATATTTGTGATATGTGTTGAAAAAAAAGTATGAAGTCAATTGTAATGCCCAGAAATTTTACCTCATCATTACATCAAATTTTAATTCCCTCTAGATAAACTTTTTGTTTTTGTTTTTACTAATAGAAATAGCTTGGAACTTTTCCGGGTTTGTCTAATGCTACAATCCGTTCTAAAGATTTGTCTGATTTTATAATCGGAATTGTTGAAGAGATTACATTTATGTACAAAAGGAACAAATCGTTTATGTGTATGGAGAAAGTAAAGGACCAAGTATAGATAAAAGAATACAAGGACCTTGACAACGACCTCCAAAAATGACCTTCAATTAGAATAATTTTAGGCTTTAGGAATATCTATTTCAGCAAGTATTTGTCACAGCACGTGGGGAAAGTAGAAAGTAATTCAACTCATATTCAACACATATAACTATGATCTTGAAATAATTCTTATAGAACCTTGGCCTTTTTCACAATATGAAATAAAAGTATCATATACAACAAAGACCAAAGCACATATTCATTCCACCAATATAACATGCACGTGTATGCAAAATATTCGCAAAAAATATTTACTGCAGTATGTCACAATTCAGTTTTCATCTTGTTTCTCAAATATATTTCACAAGGTTTGGAATATAGCCACTTCAATGTACATATATACTAATGGTATATATTTACAGGTGTGCGCGTGTAACTTACACATCCGCCTTTTATCGATAATATTTTTGGGTGCTTGTGTTTTTTTCCCTATCTAACATCGTAAACAAGTTTCCTCTTTCCGATATCTAAAAATATATCAACAAATACAAATGGGTCAGATGTGTTGTTAGTGCATTTAAGTGGGAGAATAATACCAACGATCCTAAGAAATAACATTTTATTGGAGCAGTTTTTTTCTAGATACCTAAAGAGGGAATTAATAACTGAAGCAGTTTAATTAAACATTAATGGGGGACATGCCAAACATTAACCCCTTCAGTTATGTACAACAATGAATTAACTATACAACCGAGTTTATGAAATTGAAAGTAGCTATAATTTTCAACTTTATTTACAAAAAACCGACAACAACAAAAAAACCAAAACCAAAAAAAAAAAAAAAAAACAAAAAAACAAAAAAAAACAAACAAAAAACAAAAAACTAACCATTTGTTCTTTCTTGTAGAAAACGCAACTCTGGCAATCCATATTCAACTGCATGCTCATAAACATTAAAACATTTAGAAAAATCACTCACTTTCTAGAGTATTGTATTACATGTAATATGATTTCCATTAATTTAAAGATACTGCATTTTCTGTTTACGAAATGAAGACACATTTTTCATGCATAACATTGAGAGGCTATTGACACGCACTGTTCAGAGGGCTGCAACCTGGAATCGTAGAAGATACTGATCCAGTCTCACTGGCGAAACCTGAAACAATATTCTGTGACTCTCCAAAAGCTGGTAAAAAAAATCAGTGAGAAAAGATAACAGTATGCAAATTATGAAAATCAATGTCCAACTTTCTATGTATGAAATATGTGATACACGTATTTACCTTTCAAACACGTGAATGTGTGTAAAATACCTTATCTACCTAGACGTCCTGCTAATGTGACCTGCTAGCTCGGTAAAACCTGTGCACATGAATTTTACTGGTAGAGTTACTTAACTTTACATAGTGTGAATGAAATTTCAGAGATAAATTTAGAAATGATTCACAGAGCTATGAGCTTTCACGTGCAAGTAGTAAATATTGGCGAGGAAGAAGTTTTGTATAAAACTTTGAACACCATAGTGGAAGTTGAATATTGTCCGAATTCATTCAGCTAAAGACACTTGAACGTATATTTAACCACTCGTAAGTATTTTTATCGATCTATATAATGCATAAATATAACGAACGTTTGTTATACAGTGAAACGAATGGAGTTTGTACTAAATGGTACAGATAATTAAGAAATGAATTACATTTATGAAAATACATGAGGGTATGAATTCATTGAACTGTAATTATTTACACCGGTATACTTCTTGAAGCGCTGAAAAATATGCTGGCGTGAACTTCGCAGTCCATGCCCGACAGAATTTTCAAATTCTTACATTTACATACTACTTTTATTTCTGTCGTAATTCCCAGCCTTCAAAATGGACGTACCTAAGAAGCATATACTCTAGATGAAATGATTGATAAAATCTTAATTAATTTTCATATATCATGATGAAGTGGGGAAAAGAATGACCGTCCATAAATTTATTTTACAATATTTTAGATATTCCGTTATAATAATTTTTTTTGGTGTAAACAACTACCCCCCCTCCCTCCCACAAAAAAAAAAAAAAAAAAAAAAAAAAAAAAAATGTAGTAGCATTTTGTAGCAATCTGATTTTAAAAAATAAGATCTTTGATGTTCCGGTAATAATGTTACTAGTATGTCGCCGGAGCGGATCAAAGATCTGAATTTTATTAGAATTGATTTCACTAGTTTTTCACATCTTAGGTAAGTTAATTTGGTATAGATTCATGGTTATGATGGTGATTTTTGTTTTAAGGAGATGTGCAACGGATTACACATATTTCCTATTTGTGTTGTTCTCGTGTCGTTGACAACGTTTTGTGTGACCTACATTTTGTCTGTATGGAGGAAGGACGTAAATCCGGTTCTGCCGTACATCAGGTAAATGCAGGTGTCAAAGATTGAAGTAATGACAACTTCACATCAAAGCAATCTTCGTCATCAGAGAGAGAGGGGGGGTACGAGAGAGAGAGAGAGAGAGAGAGAGAGAGAGAGAGAGAGAGAGAGAGAGAGAGAGAGAGAGAGAGAACTGATCTTTCCTTTAAGTAATGACATTTTCTTTTTTCCATATAGTGACACCGGGACTACACCGTACGAGAGCTGTTTATTCAGTTTCTTCCTCAATCTGTCCGCTATTGGGGGTAAATATCTAAATCTGACTTACGGTATACATTGGTTTATACTTTTTATTGAACAATCATTCTGGGAGTATTGCATATAAGCAATACATATCCCCTACTGGCGCCGCCGCCCCCCCCCCCCCCCCCCCCCCATTAATAGACGAGATGTTGTTTGACCTTGAACTGTGACCTAAATATTGCTACCAAGTCACCGTGTTTACCATCATCGAATTAGTTTGGTGTTCCGTTATTCACAGTTTTAAACAGGGATGGAATAGTCTTATACAGAACTATATTGTTTTTATATTCAATACATAAATATGTAGCATGTATATTAAAATTTGGGTTAGATTACTATAATTTTAAAAACAACCAAGAAAATTCGGAACTCCGCCATCGTGCGACGTTCCATTTGCCGAGTTTCGATACAGTTTAAAAGCATCAAATCTGGGTCACCGTTTTTGCCAAAAATACGTGGGGGAAATAATCGTGCAAATGCAACACAAAACAACACACTGATAAAAAATTCAAATCTACATTTTAATTATTCATAATTAAAGGACTTCTGAAACCAGTACGCATTACTACATACATGCTATCAACTTTTCGAAGGCCGATTTCGAATACACACGGTTTCAGTCATATTGCAGGAATATGTAGTGTATACCCTATTAAGTAATTTTTAAACTAAAGTTTATTCCTTACATTTACATTGTTTATGTACTTTCATTTCTGTTGAAATTCCCAGCCGTTAAATAGACGCACTGTATTCATCTGTTTTCATACACGCATTTTGTTTACAACTGCAACACATTCATGAGGAAATGACTTTCATTAGAGTTTGTAGAGATATTAAAGGCAAAAAACACGGGATAAGTAAATATTATCCTGCGAATAGTAAAATTGAAATTAATAATAATAAAAGCCTTTATTTATCCAGGATAACACAAATTAGCATATAGCTAGTTTCCATTGTGGTCCTGCATTAAAACATATACACAAACATAAAATTAGATGTTTAACAAGTCAAATGGCATACTAGTAGTATTGATATCGTCCTAATGGGATGTAAACTAACCTCCGTTTTATATTTTCAATATTTCAGCCTTTTGCACGATGTACATTCGGTATCGCTGGGTACGACTGGTGTCTCATGAGGAGAGGTCCCTCCGCTGTTATAATATTTTGGGTCTGCTTTTGGGTTGGTTGTCAGCTCTTGGTCTAGGATTGGTCGCCAACTTCCAGGTAAATAGAAAATGTGCTTGAGTAGAGACTGTAGACATATTGTTTTACATATTAATTACCCCAAATCCACTGGTTAGGTTGGAATGTAGGGGTTTGTAAAAAACCCTAACCCGATAAAAGCCATTAAATAATATTTACTCACAAAAAATATAAATAAATGACTGCTTGGATTTTATTGTGGACAAATATCCGTATTAATCTAGTTGTTAAAGTGCTCGCGCTTTGCAGCGGGAATGTCCAGGTACCATTAACGAAACTGGTACCGTGTCGAACCCAAGACATTAAATGTTCCTTCGTTAAGCGCTCGACATTAGAAGTGAAAGTCACGGAGGCCCCATATTATGGTAGGCTGCATTGGCACGGTAAAGAGCCCTTACTACTACAGCATTGAGCGCCATGCAGATGGGTAAAAAAAATTGTAGCATTTCCCCTACGGTTGGTGAGGTCTCTATATGAGTGAAAAATGAGTGAAAATTTTTCAAATGGACCCATTTTTTAAACAAAACAACCCAAAGAACCATATTATTTCTTCCTTTGCAAAGTTTTCTTTTGAAATGAATCTTTCTGTTTGAATTGAAAAAAAGGAAACGAACTTGAAGGGTGTTCACATGACCGGAGCGGCGATGACGATTGGATGCGGTATCCTGTACATGTATCTGCAGACCGTCCTATCATACAAGATGGCCGACACTTTGTCCTTAAGCCGAGTACGACTACTGATGGCCATTTTCTGTACCCTCACAGCGACTTCCTGTATCCTTTGTCATTTTATATAGACACGTCTGTGTAGTGTAGGACGGTACTTTATTGCATTTACTACTGTCATGGTTATCAAACCTTTTGTCCATAAGATCGTTGCAAAATTCTAATGCAAACGTTCTGTAGTAACTACCACATACACTCAAACATTCAATATCGGTATATAAAACCCTTAAATTCTATTGAAGTAGACTGTGCTATATTGTAAAGATACTAAGTGAACCCATTTTCTGGACCCAAGCAGTAATGCAAATGAGTCAGACGAAGGAGTTTAACCGGAATTACCGCCATTATGACGATGGCTCATTCTCCCTTAATTCTAGTAATCTGAATGATATTCAAAGAAATGTAAAAATCTTTTTAAATGGTTAAATTTCCTTGACCATGTTGAAGTCTTGATCGCCACAGTTGTTGCTAAATCTCTACGTTCTTCCACTACAGACACGTTACACTGGGAAACGTCAGAGAAGGTGAGAATTATAGAATTGTTGTTCAGTAATACCGTAAATCTGTGTAGCTTTATTGCTATTCAGTAATACCGTAAATATGTGAGTGTTTGTGTAGATTTATTGCTATTCAGTAATACCGTAAATCTGTGTAGCTTTATTGCTATTCAGTAATACCATAAATCTGTGAGTGTTTGTGTAGATTTATTGCTATTCAGTAATACCGTAAATTTGTGTAGCTTTATTGCTATTCAGTAACACCCGGTACTGTAAATCTGTGTAGCTTTATTGCTATTCAGTAATACCCGGTACTGTAAATCTGTGTATCTTTATTGCTCTTCAGTAATACCGTAAATCTGTGAGCCTTTGTGTAGATTTATTGCTATTCAGTAATACTGTTAATATGGAAGCCTTTGTGTAGATTTATTGCTTTTCAGTAACACCCGGTACTGTAAATCTGTGTAGCTTTATTGCTATTCAGTAATACCGTAAATCTGTGAGTGTTTGTGTAGATTTATTGCTATTCAGTAATACCGTAAATTTGTGTAGCTTTATTGCTATTCAGTAACACCCGGTACTGTAAATCTGTGTAGCTTTATTGCTATTCAGTAATACCGTAAATCTGTGAGTCTTTGTGTAGATTTATTGCTTTTCAGTAATACCGTAAATCTGTGAGTCTTTGTGTAGATTTATTGCTTTTCAGTAATACCGTTGATCTGGAAGTCTTTGTGTAGATTAATTGTAATACGAAGTTCTATCAAAAGGAAAGTAGAAAAGTCAGCTGTTTGATGTGAAGACTTAACCTGAAACAAACATAACGTCCAGGGTGATCAGCTGGCTAGCAAAACAAACCTGAAAGCTATACAGATTCTAGTCAAAGCACATGTATAACAAAACTTATGTACATTCTTTTTTATTTGTGGGAGAGGATGTGTTCTGGATTCGCTACTCTCTCTTACACAGATATAGACGAAAATTGTGGTGCAAGGTATTAAATCTATTGTTGTCTTTATTTAGGGTTACGCGGCACACGTGACCGCGGCTGTGAGCGAATGGCTGACGTGTATTGTGTTCCTGCTCTTCTTCACAACGTTTGTTCAGGATTTCAAAAGGACGACTGCTTCTTTGTCATTTCATATAAACACGATAGCAGAAGGCGAAGGAATTAAGGTCTGAACTAGCTTTTAGTTTTCCGTTTCTCTCTTGTTTTTTGTTTGTTTGCTTGTAAGAAGGAATATTGACATTATATATCTGTTGTGGTGTATCAGAATAGTGCTGCTTTATTTTTGTAACTTGAAACAGTATTTTATTTACTTTGTACAAAGTTGTTTTTATACATTTGTAAAATGTTTTACCATGCTATTGTTGAAAAATAAATATACTTTTTATGATTGAAATTTGTCTGTTATTTTGTCTGCAACACTGAGAGTTCTCTGTCACACTTTAGAAATTTGAAATAATTAACACCATGTCAATGCATATTGTTGTCATCGCAGGCGACGCATGCGTTCCTAGAAACACGACAGTTGATGTTATAGTAATAAATACAGACGTTTATAGGAGTTGTGAGATTGATCACTGTTCGTTATCTTCACCATTCACGTTCCAGTATGGATTGATTGATTGAATATTGTTTTACGTCCCTCTCGAGAATATTTCACTCATATAGAGACGTCACCACTGCCGGTGAAGGGCTGCGAAATTTTGGCCTATGCTCGGCGCTTATGGCCTTCGAGCAGGGAGGCGGGACCTCGGTTTATGCGATCTCATTCGAAGGACCGCCCCATTTAGTCGCCTCTTACGACAAGCAAGGGGGCACTGAGGACCTATTCTAACCCGGATCCCCAATGGATTCCAGTATGGAGTAAAATAATTCCCCTCAAGCGTTCATATATATATATATATATATATATATATATATATATATATATATTAAAAGAAATAGAATAAACAGTACACAAAGTTAAAAATTTAACGCAAGCGCTTTCATTTTATAATCCTCAGGCGTTACATTTTAAAATAGTTTTGAAATGGTCTGACGTCATAAAGGCGTCCTAACATTTCACGTATAACGACGTCATAAACAAATGAAGGGAAAAGGCAAACTTCCACCAGAGTTCATTTGCTCACAAACCACGTAGGTGACGTAATGAGGCCTCGACGGGGAGTTTGGGGAAAAGGTTTTTACGTTAAGCATATTATGACGTCATAGATAATAACAGTAAACATATTTCACAGTAAGCTATTGAGAGCCGGTTTTAAAGTCTTAATAAAGTGTCTTTCTTTTTCTCGTCGGGAAATAGTATTTTCTGTATACAGTTTATAAAACGGAAATACACTGAATTGTCCGTGGCCACACACATCAATATGTTCACTAACACTGTATATACAGAAAAATTAAAGTTAGTGAACATATTGATGTGTGTGGCCACGGACAATTCAGTGTATTTCCGTTTTATAAACTGTATACAGAAAATACTATTTCCCGACGAGAAAAAGAAAAACACTTTATTAAGACTTTAAAACCGGCTCTCAATAGCTTACTGTGAAATATGTTTACTGTTATTATCTATGACGTCATAATAACCTTTTCCCTTCATTCGTTTATGACGTCGTTATACGTGAAATGTTAGGACGCCTTTATGACGTCAGACCATTTCAAAACTATTTTAAAATGTAACGCCTGAGGATTATAAAATCATAAAATGAAAGCGCTTGCGTTAAATTTTTAACTTTGTGTACTGTTTATTCTATTTCTTTTAATATTTTATACCGGACACTGTGATTTTTTAAAAAAACCCACAATTTGGAGATATATATATATATATATATATATATATATATATATATTTATATATATATATATATATGTGTGTGTGTGTGTGTGTGTGTGTGTGTGTGTGTGTGTGTGTACATATTCAACATTTTATGAAAAGATGACGAGAAGGAAAAGTGATCAATCTCATATTTCCTACAATACAAAATGAAGAGTACGGCAAACACGGACTCATGGGTATACCAGAGATGGGATCAGGTGCCTAGGAGGAGTAATCATTCCCTGCCGACTGGTCACACCCGCCGTGAGCCCTATATCTCGATCGGGTAAATGGTGTAATTAGTAGTAAAATCAGTGTGTGAAGAACGGCCTAACAATTGATATGAAATACGTCAGACAGCATTTGACCTAACGATAGCTTATTTTTGTGAATTACATGTAGATAGTTATAACGACTATAGAATTCATGAAATGCTGACTTTAAATTAGAGTGTTTATAAACCCTGTACCATCCACTTCAGTAGCTTGCCTCGATTTAAAAACTGACCATACGCAGAACACGCTCTCGCGTATCGAATCAGTTGAGAGACATAAACACCATATGCAGTTGACAATGGAACATTGCTACCGATAAAAAGTTGACGAAAAGTGTTTAGACAGCGACCCATGTAAACATTTACTCCCAGTTGCAGATTTCATACTAGCTTTCCTCGCTACATTCTTGGATATAGCTACATCGCTATTTGTATGCACTGGTGGCTAAAACATTTACGGTTTGAATGTTAGGACTCGGGGAAATTTTTCAACATCCAAATAAATGTTGTCCATCGTGAATAAAAGTTGAATTTGTAAAGATATCTAACACTAATTCCCACGAGGTTCCGGGTTGGAATAAATCCTCAGAACCCCTAACTTGTCGTAAGAGGCGATGAAACGGGGCGGTCCTTCGGATGAGACCGTAAAAACCGAGGACCCGTGTTACAGCAGAACGATAAAGGTCTCTCCCTGCTCAAAGACCGTAAGCGCCGAAGCATAGGCATAACTTTTGCAGCCCTTCACCGGCAATGGTGATGTCTCCATATGAGTGAAAAATTCTCGAGCGGGACGTTAAACAATATATACGATCAATCTAATACTACTTTCACAATCTGCTGATCGAAGAAAGTCGCATGTAACGTCACTGTATCACGTGACTTTTTAACTAATTAACGAAATTTTTTGTAATCGGGGCTTAAATCTAAATCTGTATTGTGACTAATTATTAATGGATTTTTACGAAGATGCTTACTTTTACAATCGACGACTGACTTTTACAATTTAAAAGGATCAACTCCAACTACAGAAATTGGACCGAAATAAATACAGACTGCTTCAGTAAAAACACCAATCCGATTATTATGTTAATTAATAGAGTATTGTAAACTTTTTTTTAGCAACTCTTATTCTTTCTACATTTCTTCAACACTTTCGCAATGCACTACTCGTTTTAATTTTTTATCAAGTTAAATTTATCGATATTCAAATGTAATCAATTAACTGCGATTGGCGAGCTGAGAAATGCATGAAGGGGCCCGGAAAATTGCCATAAAAAGAAAGAGTGGTTTTAAGTTTTACTGTATATCATAAATGTACCATAGCGGGCTGAATGTAAGCAGGCGAACTCAAGTTATCCTGACATTTCTAAATACCCTCAAAGCTTAAAAGTTCTCTATATATCACATCTTAGGATTCTGCCCCCCCCCCCCCAAACCCCCCGGTGACCGCCCAGTATTCCGACGGTCCGATAGTCCGACGGTCCGTTAGTCCTACGGTCCGACACTCCGATAGTCCGACGGTACGGTAGTCCGACGGTCCGATAGTCCGAAACTCCGATAATTTGTGGCCACATATAAGAGATCGCTATGTAATAGGCAGCAGAAAACAGGATTAAGTGCCGTGTGCCAGAGCGATTTTTTACGTCACAAGAGCAAAACATCGCACTGTGGGAAAACTTTGAACGGGTTCGTCCTACATCGGGTACCTATAAAGTGCGAAACGAAATCTACCGAAACGTAATCCACCGAAACGAGACGAAACAGATTGTATAACCGAACTCTCTTAATTATGATAATTAAAAGTGGTGTATAACTGAACTCTATTAATTATAATAATTAAAAATGGTATCTTAAGCCCCTGTTAAAGTTACCAGATATAAATAAAATTCGCCTCCCCATTGTGGTAAGCTTTCGGCTTGACATATACAAAGTTTTAAAAGTTGGAAGAGGGTGAGTAAGCACAAAGTTCATATCCGAAGTTGATTGAATACCCTGTGCAATTAGTTTCGGATCCATAAATTTCAGAACGGAGGGTTACAGTTCGGCATAAATACATGTTTCAGTATTTTTTGCTCTAAAGACAAATCTATGTATATATGTGGATATTGTGTATTTGTATGTAGTATATCAAACGGTGGATTCTGAGTATGTCTTCCCGTTCTCTTTGTAATTTCTGCTTCCCTTGTTCATAAGCCTTTTGAGTTTACAAAATGCTGACCTCCTCCTGATATTATTGCATAAAAAATTCTGTTTTCCGTCCCGTTTTCAATTCCCCGTCCTAGCAAAAAAACAAATGTATAGAGTTATATTTAGACTCACTACATATCAATAATAATTTTTAATAACACATGTATATATATTTTACCGAATTGCATTCATATAATATGGTATACTATCTAACTTTTTCCATTATTGAAAGTACTCGCACCTCAGCAGTTAGAGATAAAATAAAAGGTTAAGAGCTCTTCCTGCTTTCAAATTTCTCGGACACCAGTTTCTTAAAACAATGTATCTATACCCAAAGGCGGATCCAACGCCAGCGACCCCACCCCTTGTTTAGTGTGTTTCGCCAGACCTCTGAGACTGTAACTCTCCGTTCTGAAATTTATTGATCTGAAACTAATTGCACATGTTATTTAATCAACTTCGGATATGTACATTTTGCTTACTCACCACCTCCCCCCTTTCCAGCTTTTAAAACTGTGAATCAGTCAAGCTGAAAGCCTACATCAAAGGAGAAGCGAATTTTATTTATATGTGGTAATTTTCACAGGGGCCTAAGATACCATTTCTAATCAAAGAATTCTGTTATACAATCGGTTTCGTTTCATTTCGGTGGGTTTTCGTTTCGGTAGATTTCGTTTCGTTTCGCACTTTACAGGTACCCACCTACATCTACATGTATATATTTCGGCATCGTCGGAAGCCCACGGTTGATTACGCTTCGTTCCTTTTTCCATCACCCGTGTGTTCATTCATTCCTACTCGCTGTGTGCGTGTCTGTATGTATGTCTGTCTGTCTGTCTGTATATATGCTGAATTTAAGGAACATTTTCATCGTGTCCTTATAGAGAGCTATGTAGATATACATATATATACAGATATTTATAGGCTTGTAGGGAGGGCTGACAGCGGATACTCGTCAGGGACGTAGCAACAGAGGAGGGGGGGGGGGGGCTGATCCCTTCCCCACTTTTTAAAAAAACTTCCCTTTCTTCTTTTTTACATGTTAAAACTCTTTTTGGTTCGGCTGCCCCCCCCCCCCCCCAACCAATCCTTTCTGGCTGGCCCCCAGCTTTCCCCTTTCAAAAACGATGCCACGCGCCTGTTCGTGTCCCCTTAACACTTTCAAAAGTAGGGGGTGGGGACAAGAGTATGTACACTTCTGGGACCCCAAACGAGATCCTCATCTTTATATCAAATGTTGTTTGATAACATCCTCCCCTTAATTCTAGTGCAAGAAATTTCTGTTCAAAAATTGTTATTTGCTATAAAGAAAGGTATACCATAAAATTGGTATAAAATTCGGATATACAGATTTGCGTTGAAGGCTCTGATTGGCGCATAATTGCATTATTGTCGTCCCATACAAAAATTGATTTCCTTATTGATTGTGTTATGCCCCGTTATACAGAAAATTTTCATTTAATAAACTTTAGCCCGTGGATGGGGGGGGGGGGGGGGGGGGGGGGGGGGGGGGGGGGGGGGGGAGAGAGACTTGAGGCCTACTTCAAACTTTTAAGACTGAGCAGGGTGTAGGGATTCCTACCATTTTTAGCTTGTTATTTCAGGGGTTGGGGTGATTATCATTATGTAGGTTACCGTCGCCATCTTCATGACGTTTATGTGGAAAATTTTGGAATTGAATCCCATTTTAGCATGTGCCCCAATCTAAGTTTTGTGCTCTCCTACCAACACTTTACGGTATTTGACTACGGCATTGGCGTGGCCTTATAGCTAATAACAAATTCGTCCGAACAAATTGCTAATTCGTCCGAAAAAATAGCTAATTCGTCCGAACGAATTACTAATTTGTCCGAACAAATAGCTAATTCGTCGGAACAAATTGCTAATTTGTCCGAACGAATGTCTATTTCGTCCGAACAAATCCATAATTCGTCCGAACGAATTACTAATTTGTCCGAACGAATTACTAATATGTCCGAACATATAGCTAATTCGTCCGAACAAATTGCTAATTTGTCCGAACGATTTTCTATTTCGTCCGAACAAATCGGTAATTCGTCCGAACGAACTACTAATTCGTCCGAACGAATTACTAATATGTCCGAACAAATAGCTAATTCGTCCGAACGAATAATATATTTATATATGGCCTTTCTACGCCGCCGTAAGTTAACACTTGAATGATTTTGGTCAGAAATTGATTGTCTGATTTATAATCAGGCCGTGTCGATTTTGGCGGTTTCTGGTCATTTCCTTAAAATAATGCCTGACATGAATAAATTTTAACTCTATTAATTAACATTTTTGGTGATGTTCAACATGTCGGACTATCGGACCGTCGGAATATTGAACCGTCGGACTATCGGACCGTCGGACTACTGGGCTTGAACCCCCCCCCCTCCCCCCCCCCCCCCCCCCCCCCAAGGAACAAAGCCACCCCATCCACGGGGGGTTAAGCTTGTAGATATATATATATATATTTTAATCCCTCCCTCCCATTTTCAAAAGAATGCTACGTCCTTGATTCCCTTTCTTTCGTGTTGAATCTCTAGGTCTAAATGTGATGATAACCAAATACGTGATGTGTAATTGTATGTACACGTATACACAGTAGAATCAACAATGTTTGTGATAAATCAATGACTCATGAAAATTGGCCCTCATGAAAATCGATTATTCCCTAGTACACGTGTATATTCCATACATTATCGATATAAGCATTTGACACGTGCTTGTGTTTTAAAAATGCCGTACCCCGTGGATACCGGTAACCGGATTAGAGTAGGTCCTCAATACCCCTTGCTTGTTGTAAGAGGCGACTAAATGTGACGATCCTTCCGATAAGACTGGAAAAACCGAGGTCCCGTGTGACAAAAAGTGTGGAACGATAAAGATCCATCCCTGCTCAAAGACCGTAAGCACCGAGCAAGGGCCTTATACATATTGCAGCCCTTCACCGGCAATAGTGACGTCTCCATTTGATTGATTGGTTGCTTTTACGTCCCTTCCTGGATTTTTCATTCATATTGAGAGGTCACCATCTATAGGTGAAGTACCACAAATGTAGACCCGGCCTATATTTCGCGCCCAGCGCCTTAGTAGTGAGGGTTCTTTATCGTGCCAACGCATGCCGCGGCACGGGAACTCCGTTTATAAGGTAATGCCTGAACGACCCTCGATTCACACTTGTAAATGCCGAGTGTTTGGTAAGTAACAATCACTACCTATTATGATGTCTTAGGTTTGTCATCATCTTCGCTAGCCAAGGGTTTACGATTCGCCCCGCTTCTCTACAACCCTTGGCTGCGTTAGCATGATTTTCGTGACAACAATTCCCTGCATATGATTGGATGCAGGTCAAGTCCCCTGCAGAGAGCGTGTTACGTCAGAACACGTGTACGACGAAGAAATGTGTAAACAATTAGTTATTGTCTTCAGAACGCTTCCATTTAATCAGATTTTCGTAGTTTCCATACAACATGGAGGTGTGTAGACTGTGCAATGAGTCTTTGCCTACGAAAAAAAGTTTATTGATTTTAAATGATTTACATATTTAAAACAGTGTAACTCACTGGTTGCAGCTATATTTATTATAACAACACACAAAGTGTAGCTGAAAAACGCATTTTCATTGGTTGAACATGATGTAAACCAAACAGTTTCTCTTCTCCATCCGCTAGAGGGCGCCATTCAAAGCTACGAAAATCGTTCTGACGCAGCCAAGGGTTGTAGAGAAGCGGAGCGGATCGTAAGATGGTTTGTCATATGATTGAAAAATTCCCGAGAGGGACGTTAAATAATATCAAATCAATCAACATTAGGTTTGACGCGGCCTTGGCACGAGCGGGGCTTGAATTCACGATATCCCGGTTACGAAGCGAACACTTTACTACTGAGCTTCCACGATCCCATATCAGTGAACAATTATCGAGTGGGACGTTAAATAATACATACAACAAATGAATGTGCTAAAGTCTGTGAATTTTGCAAATACCACTCCCAATTTTTTTTTTTCATATTTGGAGTTGACCCCTTTAGATTGTCAGCCGTCGATTGTAAAAGTAAGCCTCTTTGTAAAACTCCAATATTATCGAAATATTTCGACGAACTAACTATTACGATTACTTACTATATTCATAAGAGAGACGAAATGCATATAAGTTTGTATGTTTTGAAAACATACTATATGTCCTGTACGTTGTTAGTTTGCCGTTAACATCTATGTTTAATGAAATATCCAAGTACGAAGTAGATATGGAAGACTCTGTGGCGTCTTTTATTTCGAGTTCACTGGGATATATCGAATATACATATGAATGGAAATGAGTATTGTTAATAGATATACGTCGTCGATATATCTAAATGTCGCATTGAAGGCCACAACAAGAGATTTTTCTCTCATGTAGAAGATTTTGAATAAATTATGCCTCGTACGAATATTAAAACAGATCAGTAAATAAGGAGTACAATTCGTGCCCATGAGAATTCCAAGAGACTGTTGGAAGACCAGATCAGCAAAGACTACAAAGATATTGTCAATGAGAAACTCAAAGACTACGAAGATATTGTTAATGAGAAACTCAAAGACTACGAAGATATTGTCAATGAGGAACTCCAGCATCTTTTTGATATCAACTTCAGCGTACTCGTGCGTAGAATCAGAGTGGTGTTTAACAAAGACTGATCACTGGATATGAACATTTTCCCCCAATTTTATTGAAGAAACAGCTGTCTGTGATGTCAAAAAGCCTAGTCTTTAATTCATCGTGAGGAATGGTCATATAAAGTGTTGAAAAGACATACGTTTTAATGTTGTTGATTTGAGAAAAGTTTTACGATTTGAAATTTACTAAATGTTGTTTAGAAGTTTTTAAAATCCACATTTGTTTTACACCACCTCTTGTGTATGTTGTGGAGTAAAATAATATACTCAATGTTTTAAAATTGTTTCATTATGGAGTGAAATCGCTTTCTTCAAAAGTTCATATACATGTGTATTCATACTCAATGTTAAATTTATAGATGTTCTATTATGGAGTGAAATCACATCCTTCAAAATTTTATATAGTCATACTCAATGTTACAGAAGATATCCAGAAAATGTATGGGTGGGCGCCGTAGTTACGATGAACCCCTTTCCAGAATATCTCCTCACCCAAACCCTATCTCCAACTTGCAAATGAAGACAAACCAGGTTGGTTCCTGTTTCGTAAACGTAGAATGTGGGTTGCTGAAATCCTGTACTACTTGCATGGGTCCTGACTTGACTGTTACCGTTGAGAACAATGTCTGTAGAGATGGCGCCGTCATCCCAAGATACAATGGTTGTGAAGAAAACGTATGTGCCACTAGTAGGTGCTGTAAAGACACCATTTCTTGAGTTGTAGCCCCCTCCAATATTTGTGATTACATGTGGAAAAATCATATCCGTTGAACTTTCGTCCCCTGTATGATGCTGAACAAAGCCTGCCGTGAAAGCAACGCGTGTTCCATAGGCTGAAAAAGATGTACAATACCACTATTATAAAAGATAACATAAAGTGTGAACTTTTTCACGTCCGGCGTTAAAAATGTCACAACACTTGCAAATATATACCAATGAATACACCAATTTTTATAGGTTTCAAAGCTACTACAATGCACTTTCAGAATTGGAATTTTAGAATTATTCGTTGTTCAAACGTACAGGTATATGTAGCGAGCATGCAAGTGGATCTCGCATTTAAATGTAATTCGTTGTAGGTACTGCTGACTAATTGTATTGTTTAGTAAATAATCAGTATCTCATAGGTTTCTTAATCTTAATATGATACTTTTCCAAACTACACCCTAGCCAGCTGCGAATCTGCAGCTCTCCGGGGAAAAGTTAGGATATACCAAAAAACTACAGATCCCCTCCATATAAACATTTCTAGTTTGTACGCATTTTTTGTCTCGCCGATTTTAACTTATTTTCCCACTACGTATGTGTCAAGACAGGCTTTTAAATATTTATCAAAGCCCCATTCGGACCAAACACCGCACAGTTTTACAATTTCGATTGTTTACGTGGCTTTGTTCGGTTGTCAGTCATTTCGAACCCCGCTGAATTCCATATTAATACTTTCATTTCGTATTTACAAACAATCCTATACACATTAGCTATCCCCCCAAATCCTTTACAGTTAAATATTTTGAGTGAAATCATTCCAGCTGGATTAAAAAATTATCGTTTATAAAGGTTTTGAATATTGAATTACATTTACTCCTCCTAGGCACCTGATCACACCTCTGGTATATTCAGGGGTCCGTGTTTGTCCAATTCTCTATTTTGTATTGCTTATAGGAATTATGAGATTGATCACTGTTCGTTATCTTCGCCTTTCATTTACGGCTCTCATAAGATTCAATTACTTTGCAATACTCAAGAGTTTATTTCACGTCTAAACGAACTTCACATTTTTCATTTTATATTAATCGATTTTTGTTGATAATAACATGAAGTTCAAATACGGCTTTGTGATATTTTTATCATTCTACTACTTGTGTAGATTTTTCAACACTTAAGTTATTTCATATATGTACCGAGCCTTGGTGAGGGGATAGAAAACACACAAGGAGTTGAATAATGGTCATATCCAGCCACAAACCATGAGAAGTTCTTTTTATCACATATTTTATCCTAACAGACCTTTCCACAATACTGAGCCAATATTCTGTTTAGTTTACCTTTTCAAATTTTGAAGAATTTAGCCACTTCCATCAATTTTTACAATTTTTACGTAATTCTGTTACCCTGATTCAGTTCCTATACACATTACGTCACGCAGCGTAGGGACACCCTGATTCAGGTCCTATACACATTACGTCACGCGGAGTAGGGACACCCTGATTCAATTCCTATACACATTACGTCGCGCGGCGTAGGAACACCTACATTGGGATATGAAACATTTAGCACAATATATATATATATATATATATATATATATATATATATATATATATATATATATATTTGGTTCCACAGGTCGTGAGTTCAACCCCGGGTAGGGGCGGAAGTGGGTATCCATATAAAGTGAAATTTTCTGTGCTTTATATTAAATATTTCTTCACTTAGGGCAGTTATGTTCATTCAAGAGTTCATTTCTATTTCTGTGCTTTATATATATATATATATATGTAAAACTTATACGGTACCAATTTTGATGCACCAGATGCGCATTTCATCAAATAATGTCTCTTCCGTGATGCTCAACCGAAATGTTTGAAATCCGAAATAACTATGAAGTTTTAGAGCTAAATATAGTCAAAAACAGCGTGCCAAAAAAGTGGAGCCAAATTCGTCCAAGGATAAGAGCTATGCATGAGGGAGATAACCCTTAATTTTGAAATGAATTTCTAAATTTTATAACAGCAATTAAATATACATCCGTATTTTCAAGCTAGTAACGAAGTACTTAGCTACTGGGCTGTAGAGACCCTCGGGGACTAACAGTCCACCAGCAGAGGCCTCGACCCAGGGGTCATAATGTAAAACTTATACGGTACCAATTTTGATGCACCAGATGCGCATTTCGACAAATAATGTCTCTTCCGTGATGCTCAACCGAAATGTTTGAAATCCGAAATAACTATGAAGATTTAGAGCTAAATACAGCCAAAAATAGCGTGCCAAAAAAGTGGAGCCAAATTCGTCCAAGGATAAGAGCTATGCATGAGGGAGATAACCCTTAATTTTGAAATGAATTTCTAAATTTTATAACAGCAATTAAATATACATCCGTATTTTCAAGCTAGTAACGAAGTACTTAGCTACTGGGCTGTAGAGACCCTCGGGGACTAACAGTCCACCAGCAGAGGCCTCGACCCAGGGGTCATAATGTAAAATTTATACGGTACCAATTTTGATGCACCAGATGCGCATTTCGACAAATAATGTCTCTTCCGTGATGCTCAACCGAAATGTTTGAAATCCGAAATAACTATGAAGTTTTAGAGCTAAGGTGGCAGGGGACAGTTTCTTTGGTTTTGAAACATGTGGATAGGGGGTATACACCAAAGTCAGATTATGACAGACTAATGAAAAATCATATTTCCCTTTTATGTCCATACTTGTATTTCATATTAGTGTAGTTAATAAATTATGACCCTAAATTACATGTCATCTATAAATACTGGTGCTGGTGCACAAAACATGCTCTGAGCAGGTTCCCCTTTTTTGCTTTGATTTTCCCTCATTTGGGCTAATCCGCACCACCCCCACACCATCACAGTACCAAACATGGGGATTTAGACACTGTGCACAATCAAGAACCCTATCTGCCCTTCTCAAAAATCTACCTCTCATATGGGGCCATCCACCTTCCCTCACAGCTACAGACCTTTTGCTAGACCCTGCATGTTTTCACCGGAATTTCTTCAGCAACTGACCACGTGTCTTAGTTTCGTATTTGCACCCATCTATATGCTAGGAATCATGGTGACACCTACATGTTGTATATCAACATTTTTACTAAGCACTCAGCTACATTTGACATGCATCCTAAAATTATTGTATACATTTTTACACATGTAATATCACTTCAAATACGGGGTAATTCCATTTTTTGAAAAAGTTGACCGGGCCTATAGTGCGAAACTGTCCCCTGCTACCTAAATATAGCCAAAAATAGCATGCCAAAAAAGTGGAGCCAAATTCGTCCAAGGATAAGAGCTATGCATGAGGGAGATAATCCTTAATTTTGTAATGAATTTCTAAATTTTATAACAGCAATTAAATATACATCCGTATTTTCAAGCTAGTAACGAAGTACTTAGCTACTGGGCTGTAGAGACCCTCGGGGACTAACAGTCCACCAACAGACAGAGGCCTATATATATATATATATATATATATATATATATATATATATATCTTCTCGTCAAACGCAATAATCGAAAACATAATGCACTATATGAATGACAAACAGAAAAACTGCTATATTGTAAATAGTGGCCTGATTTTTTGGACATTGTCAGGTAGTGTATAACCTAATTTTGTTGTGTTTTAAGTTATAAGGCGCAAACTTCCTAGACCAGCCCCGAACCATTCGATATCTCACATATTGGACAGTTTTTGAATCGAAAATATTAGATGAATATTTCGTATTTAAATATTTATCGATGTATCAGATCGTTGGTCTCGGGAGGGGGTGTCCTTCGTTGAATGAGATGCACATTTAAGTAACATAACCAGCTCTGCCCTCCATGTAGCTAAATTACAGGAGCACACCACCACTCCCAGTATTTTCATGAAATGATCCTAGTCAAAACTATTACAAGTGTAATTAACTCTGAGCACCTACACAATTTTATGCTGAACATGTTGTAAACTAATAGCAAGTTCTCGGCTTGCCGGAAAGACCCGCGAATATGCGATTAGTTGTATAGACCTAAGCGTCTATAGTGATGTTGCCTCGCTCTTGGCGCTGTTCTGGAAATTTCCATAAGGCTGATTCAAGACTAAAATCGCGGATAGAAGAAAAGAACAGGCATGGTTTATTTATTTAACAATTATCAACACTTATTTCTTCTGTAAGATAATAACGGATTAAACTTCATGAAAGGTGAATATAACGAACAGTGATCAATCTCATAACTCCTACAAGCAATACAAAATAGTTGGGCAAACACGGACCCCTGGACACACCAGAGGTGAGGTAGGGGGCCTAGGAGGAGTAAGCATTCCCTGTCGACCGGTCACACCCGCCGTGAGCCCTATATCCTGTTCAGGTAAACGGAGTTATCGGCAGTCAAAACCAGTGTGCCAAGAACGGCTTAACAATCGGTATGAAACACGTCAGACAGCATTTGACCCAATGCGAGGTTGTACTGACGAAGTAGATCGTTATAACGACCATAGAATTTGCGAAATGCTGACTTCAATCGAGACTGTTGAAACCCCTGTACCATCAGCTTGTTTGTCAGTAGCTTACCTCGATTTAAAAACTGCCTATACGCAGAACAAGCTCTTGCATATCGAATCAGTTGAGATATATAAACACCATATGCAGGTGGTAATGGAATATTGCTACATAAATATGGGAAGTTGACGATGGAGAAGCTGTAATCATCCCGTTTGTCATACAGTTGAGTTGTCAGTTTGCCGTTAATGTCTACTTTCAATAAAATATCTAAGTATGAAGCAGAAGTGGACGACTCTGTGGTATCCTTTATTTCGAACTCACAGGGATATATCAAATCGACATATGAATGAAAGTTATTATTGTTAATAGACAAAACGTCATCGATATATCGAAATGAAGGCCACAGCGAGAGATTTTTTCTTCTCACGTAGAAGTTTTTGAATAAATTCTGCTTCATATGAATATAGAAACAGGTCAGCTAACAAAGGAGCACAATTCGTGCCCATGGGAATTCCAACAGACTGTTGGAAGACCTGATCACCAAAGACCACGAAGATATTGTCAATGAGGAAATCTAGCATATCTTTTATTTCAACTTCAGAGTACTTGTGCGTGGAATCAGAGTGGTGTTTAACAAAGTATGTTTTTGAATGACTGATCAATAGATATGAATATTTCCGTTTTCCATTTTTGTTGAAGAAGCAACTGTCTATGATGTCAGAAAGTCTAGTCTTTAATTTATCGTGAGGAATGGTCGTGTATAGTGTTGAAAAGTCATAGGTTTTAATGTTATTGATTTGGGAAGAATTCTGCGATTTCAAGTTTACTAAAAGTTCTTTAGAATTTTTTAGAATCCACATTTGATTTACACCACTTCTGGCATATGTAGTCGTACAGTAAGTTTGAAGTTTCTCCTTCACAGCTGTTAATATCTTCGTGAGGAGCAAAGATAGGGGCTTGGTAGAGCACTTACTGGATCCAGCAATGTATCTTTGTTTGTAAGGGTTTTTATGTAGTTTAGGAATCCGGTATAGGTACGGTAACTCATATTCATTCCACACATTGGCTAGGATATTAAATGTGTCTAAAACTGAAGCATGGTTTTGAAGAACTTCATCTTTTGAAAGGGCAGTTGGGATATAAGTACGATTATTAAAAGTGGAATTAATGCCAAGTTCGTAGAAAATACAGTTGTAATAATGAGCCTTACAAACAAAGACAATGTTGTCACTAGCTTTGTCAGCTGGAACAAAAAAAATAGTCCTCATGTAACCTATCTAATTCTTTTATCACTTCTGGTTTACTAAACACAGAGGGATAGATGGTACGTACTTTTGTTTTCATATATCATATAATATACACCACTTTCATTATTCGGTAATCAGGTATTATTCGTGATATAGACAATTGAAAGTCATTCTTATCCTGATCAGACGATACACTCACCGGAGATCTGGTTGACAAGGTGTGCCTGTGTGTTTTGCATGGAAGTGAGGCTGGCGGAGACTTTTAACTGTTCGGAAGAATACTTCTGGACATCGTTCATGAGGTCCGCAACAGTTTTATTGAAGACATCTGAAATATACTAAACTAGCGTGAATAATTTCCATAGAAATTGCAGATAAAGGAGTTGAGTTTGAAAATATTCACAGAAATAATTAAGATAAATAAAGTAATAACTGCCAATGTTACATAGCTAAATGATATACTTTACTCATTTACCAGCATTTGCAATATCTCGGAGATTTTGGTTCTCCTGATAACTTTTAAGTTCCCGCGAGACTCTCGTACACATACTGGAGGTGTTTTGAACAGAGCTTGATATATCCTGAACACATTCAGAAATACTTCTGTTCATGGATTTTGTGGTGGTCGTCAGATCAAGCATTGAAACTGAAAGGTATCGTGTCTGTTTCATTAGATTATCCACAGTCTTGCTCGTGTTCCCCAATGTCTGATTGCAGATCTGCACCTCGTTCATTAACCATCTATTTTCTTTTTTCAAGTGACCCATCTCGATCTCCAAGGCTTTGAGGGAGTTGACTTCATCGGTCAAATTTCGCAGCTTTTGCTCGAATTGAGTCAATAAATCGTGGTCACTTTTTACGGATTCGTTATGATCCCGATTTTGATATAAAAGTCCTGCAGATCCAGAAAACTGGTAAACCAGAAACAAACAAACCACTGTGATAGTCATCATGTTAGCTAGATAGTATATACTGGCATTGAAAGGCGAAATAGTCAAAACTGAATTTCTTTACACATAAGCAGCGCCTTTTATAATGACAAGGTACATGCACGTATCACTACAAAATATCCTTTTATATGCTATTGATCTATCCAACATAAAAGGGTAAATATAAGATTTTATATCGACCGGTGTATGCGATCTATTTGTTTTAAGATCTACAAAAATCTGGGATCTTTACCTTCAAACAAAAAATACCAAGATTAACATGAAAATCTTTTATGCATCTGTACATGGTTTTTTGCATGATCAAAAGGAAGACCCCCCCTCCCAAAAAAAAAACTACAAAGAAACAAAACTAAAAACAGGAATATTAATCAAAGGGAGAATATTTTAAAACTCTGACTCACTAACCGACGGTACAATCCTGTAAAAATGAAAATCTCCGATAAAGGAGAAGACCCATATAATAAGAATACAGTTAAGGTAAACCGACAATCTGCGAGAAAACAGCCTTTGAAGTTCAAGTGAGACCTCTTGAAGACAAAGATCCAAGTGATAACCCAGCATGTACCTTAGTGATTCTGTAAATACAGAACATCATCTTGCGTCTGAAGAATCCAAACTGCAGGACGTCAATGTATAATGGTCATATTTCATATCCAATAAATGGTTGCTGTGGTTATTGTAATAATGGTATCATTTTGAAGACCTTATCATATAAAGATAACTCACAATGGGCATTATCGAGATTTGGACTAATGTTTGATTTATTTCACCTTGAAGTCTAGGAAGAGCATGTTTTATTTAAATATTTTGAAAAGGAATTGAATTTTCATACAAATTTCTTGATAAAAAGTTACCTAATTAACCATTTACTGCAGGTATTTTCAGAAAATAATATTTTTCTTATTTTTATCAAGGACGGATAGCTATTCCAAAACGTTTGGAATTCTAAGAGATCTAATAATTTACCAGTCATGTGAATTGGTGTAGTTCACTTTCATCATTTTTTTAAAGCAAAAAACATCTATATTGATTTAAATGATTCAAAATTGTCCTCTCGTTATTCAATTTTGTTTTTATTGAATACATTAATTAATTTATCAAGGACATCACCTTTGATTAAAAGGTTTATCTATTAAAAGCTAATGCGCTATTTTGTCTGAAGATTCTTTCAATTTAGCTACCAAAGTATTATATTTGCCGATTGGTACCAAAATGACAGTACATAAAAATCACCACTGACATATTTAACAGAGGATGACTTGTCCTGTTGAACACCTGATTCCACCACTGTTGAGTCCAAGGCTTCGTTATCTTCACATTTCTTAATGATTTGTTGAACTTCAGTTATTTAACAATATCTTACTAGGGAGTGCAGTAAGTTACAGATCGATATGACCGGTGTATGTATTATACAATGTCGTATATTTCACAACATTTTATTGACTAAAGTTTACCAGTAGCTTCCACTTAAAAAAAAAGAAGGTTGTATCTAAAACTATTTAGCCTATGATATAACTGAAATTTGGCATAACAAGAATTTGAACAAATTAACCCAATATAATTTCAAGGAAAAGCAGGATTAACAAAGCTTTCAACAATTTATTAATTGAATTGCATCTCTTTAAATTACATGTAAAATATGAATGAAAAATATTTCCAATTCTTAGAATCTTTACAGTTTTCAAAGATTCAATTCATGGTGGTTGGGCTCTTCACAGATAACAATGGAATTCTTTTATTGAACACTTTTTTGATGACTAATCACTAGATATAGATATTTCTGTTTTCCATTTTTGTTGAAGAAGCAACTGTGTATGATGTCAAAAAGTCTAGTCTTTCATTTATCACGAGGAATGGTTGTGTAAAGTGTTGAAAAGTCATACCTTTTGATGCTGTTGATTTGAGAAAAGCTTTGCGATTTCAAGTTTACTAAAAGTTCTTTAAACTTTTTTAGAATCCACATTTGATTTACACCACTTCTGGCATATGTAGTGGCACAGTACATTTGAAGTTTCTCCTTCACAGCTGTTAATATTTCCGTGAAGAGCGAAGATAGAGGCTTGGTAGAACACTTACTGGATCCAGCAATTAACTTTGTTTGACGGGTCTTTATGAAGTTTCGGAATCTAGTATAGGTACGGTAACTCATATTTTTCCGATCCATTGACTGGGCTATTAAATGTGTCTAAAACTGAAGCATGGTCTTGAAGAATTTCATCTTCTGAAAGGGCAGTTGGAGTATAAGTACGATTACCAAAAGTGGAATTAATGCCAAGTTCGTTTAAAATAGTTGTAATAATGAGTCTTACAAAGAAAGACAATGTTGCTACAAGCTTTGTCAGCTGGAACCAAAACATATTCCTCATGTAACTTATCTAATTCCTTTATCACTTCTGTTTTCCCAAACACAGAGGGATAGATGGTATGTACTTTTTGTCTAATTGTAAATGACATGTCCAGCTGGACTATAGTTGAAAGAAGACGAAAAACAAGAACACGTAAGTGGATTAAGTATAAGATGGTCTATATCTAGGCACTGCAAAGTTTGTTTACAATTAAAAGGTTTCGATGCAATAGTAGAAATAAATTTCTAGGACATACTAGGTATAGACTTGAACTTGAAATATGTTGGAATACAAAATTGAAATCTTGAATTTCCCTTATGTTGAGGGCAGCTATTCCTTTGTTTGTAAATTTGAGCTGAAGGAACTGGCGGCATGATTCGGAAGGAATATCATCCATGACCCGTGGTGGTTTAAATAGCCTGTGATTGGCAACATCCATAATCATATAGTGAAAAATCCAAGTACAGACTATCTGTGGTTTCTTCAAATAACGTATGTAAAACTCTCAATGGAACAGAATAAAGTTTTGTGCGAATAGATGACGTGTACCTAATTGTCTGTTGACGTAAGGTAAAAGTGAACCAAACGTGGTATCATTTATACATGGTCTTTTATATGAACGATGTCTATGACTGCGTTTCCGTCTTGGAGTGTTTGGAAAGAAGTCCATCACATTGACGTTATTTCCTTGTGGACTAGTCAAATTTCCTACATTATATACATTATCATTGCATCCATATGGAAATGCAGTGCCTAGAGTCCTGATCCAGTGATCTTCTCGTTGTCTACGAAAAGGGGTACTAAATGTTGGATTGTTTGTGTGATGGTACCCCCCCCACCAAATCCTGACCTTTATGGAAAAGAGATGGAATTGTCCGGTGAATTGAAATGCTTGTAAAGAAGTTGGTTACCACCATTATTTATTTGAAATCAGTGCACCGATATTCTTTCATTAAGTGAACCCTTAGTTTCTCCCACATAAATTAAGAAACAAAGGTTACACTCAATAGCATAGACAAAGTTTGAAAATTTACAAGTCAAATTATCAAAAGTTTCGGTACAGAAAGTACGTCCGGTTACTACTAAGATAAGACATAGGGCTCACGGCGGGTGTGACCGGTCGACAGGAGATGCTTACTCTTCTTAGGCACCTGATCCCACCTCTGGTATATTCAGGAGTCTGTGTTTGCCCAATTCTCTATTTTGTATTGCTTATAGAAGTTATGAGTTTAATCGCTGTTCGTTATCTTCACCTTTTACTAAATGAATTTCTAGAGATCAGTATATCACATGTTTTTTTTAACTGAACATTTAGAGATCGAGCACATGGAATCTGAAAAGAATCATCAAAAATATCTCTTAAAGGAACAAAACAGTCTTTAATTTGGGTATAAGAATTTTCGTTTCTGTACCAATCTGACGATTGCACATGACAAATCTTTAATATCTCAAAGGATAATACGAGGGACACCAACAGATCTGTTAGAGCCTGTGGCCCTTATAGATTCCATAGAGTGAGATCTTTTTATACTGGGCGACATGTCAGCCAGTATTGTCTCGTTATTGTTTATATTCATGAAAGAACATATATTGAGTGACAAGTATTTCTTTTAAATCATTAACATCAAATTATTATTTCACATGTTTCTAATTAATATATTCATTTTTGGCTTGAAATTTTGACGTGATGGTCTTAAAACAGAATACGTAAATAATGGATTTGAATACACGAGTCGGAAAACGATAACTCATTATTAGCCTCGTTGTAGCATTAGTAGTTGCATGGTGCTAAAGAGAAAATGCCGGTAAAGACACAAATCAAACAACCTGACAAGTTCAAAAATACAGAAGATTTAAAAATAATCCAACGGCAAAGTACGTGTTGTATATTTTTTACAAGTTTTATTCATATGAATACACTATACTTTGTTTGGAATAGGTGTATATTATTATTTCACTCGAAAACAGCTTTGGTTGCACTGGTTGTGCATATTTTCGGTAGAGATATCTAAAAATATCTAAAGATGGCCACTGTGGTCAGATGTGTGTTAACGCCTCTCCTAGTTTATGCAAGGTGAAGATAACGAACAGTGATCAATCTCATAACTCCTATAAGCAATACAAAATAGATAGTTGGGCAAACACGGACCCCTGGACACACCAGAGGTGGGATCAGGTGCCTAGGAGGAGTAAGCATCCCCTGTTGACCGGTCACACCCGCCGTGAGCCCTATATCCTGATCAGGTAAACGGAGTTATCAGCAGTCAAAATCAGTGTGCCAAGAACGGCATAACAATCGGTATGAAACACGTCAGACAGCATTTGACCCAATGCGATGTTGTATTGACGAAGTAGATCGTTATAACGACCATAGAATTTGCGAAATGCTGACTTCAATCGATATGTTGAAAACCCTGTACCATCAACTTGTTTGTCAATAGCTTACCTCGATGTAAAAACTGACTATACGCAGAACAAGCTCTTGCATATCGAATCAGTTGAAATATATAAATACCATGTGCAGGTGATAATGAAATATTGCTACATAAATATGGGAAGTTGACAATGGAGAAGCTGAAATCGTCCCGTTTGTCATACAGTTGAGTTGTCAGTTTGCCGTTAATGTCTACTTTCAATAAAATATCGAAGTATGAAGCAGAAATGGACGACTCTGTGGTGTCCTTTATTTCGAGCTCACAGCGATATATCAAATCGATATATATATATATATATATATATATATATATATATATATATATGATATATTTACAAACAACAGATAAAATGTTTAAATATTCAAATTATCGAGTGTAATATGTGGCAATAGAAAAGTCTGTTCTAATCGAGCGTCACGACTGAACAGAACTAATCAGTCCTACGCTGGATCACGTCAAAACAAACTGAATAAAACTGCAAAGCACTATTATGTTTGTGAGCAAAATGTCCAGAGTTTACACATCGATAAATTCTTCAAAAAGAATGTTTGATTCTTAAAATTCCAATTCGTTCCCTGTATTATCAATTTCAAAAATTTCAAAAAAGTAGCTTCCCCGCACTCTGTTATTTGTTTTCAGACTTGTTTGTATACATAGTGTTTATGGAATTATTGATGTGTAAATTCTCTTTTAGATTTAATTTTGTCCAATCAAAACAATTGTAATAAATAACATATCTCTCAACTGATTCGATATGCAAGAGCTTGTTCTACGTATAGTCAGTTTTTAAATCGAGGTAAGCTACTGACAAACAAGTTGATGGTACAGGGGTTTTAACAGTCTCGATTGAAGTCAGCATTTCGCAAATTCTATGGTCGTTATAACGATCGACTTCGTCAATACAACCTATCATTGGGTCAAATGCTGTCTGACATGTTTCATACCGATTGTTAGGCCGTTATTGGCACACTGAATTTGACTACGGATAACTCCGTTTACCTGATTAGGATATAGGGCTCACGGCGGGTGTGACCGGTCGACAGGGGATGCTTACTCCTTCTAGGCACCTGATCCCACCTCTGGTGTGTCCAGGGGTCCGTGTTTGCCCAGCTATCTACTTTGTATTGCTTATAGGAGTTATGAGATTACTCACTGTTTGTTATCTTCATCTTTCATTGGAATTGGAGTGAGGCAGAGGCTGAGGATGACGATATGAAGGAAAAGAGAAAAGGTCTCATGAATTTAATTACAAGATCCCTAGCCTATTATTAATATCTTCATTTAGAGATCAAGACAAATTCTTACAAGGGTGAACCAATGAATACTCTTCAAAATATTCATGAATTCCCATGTAGACATTTTGTTGTGTTATGTATAGAAATTACAGTAAAACACTCTTTATAACAAATATGTTTGTAATGGATTGAAGCTTATTGCAATATATAGTCGATTTTGTTTTTACTTTTTTAAGAGACTGCATTCGAGAAGAAAGAAATGAAGCAAGCAGCTGCAACAGTGGCACAAAATATGGCTGCTCAACTCTATTCTAATAATAGAAAAAGTAGGAATTTTGTAGTCGCTCAGCATATTTCAGTTCCACTGGTCACAAGTTCAAATGTTTTGCGTTCGACGTCAGCCCCAACAGACACTTTCGATGTTTCTCAGCCTAATTTAGTCACACAAGCCACAAGTTTATATGTTTTGAATTCAACGTCAGCTCCAACAGACACTTCTCAGCATATTTTAGCTACAAATGTTCTGCATTCCACGTCAGCCCCAGTAGACACTTCCATTGTCCCTCAGGCTATTTCAGCTACACTAAGAACTTCGCATGTTCTGCAGTCTACATCAGATCCATCTGCCATTGTCCCTCAGTATTCTTTAAATCCCCAGGTCCTTCAGTCTTGTACAAGACCACAAGTCTCTGTTCAATCCCCTTAGCCATCTGCGGGATCATGTGTCATTCCTCGTCTCTCTAACCCAGGTCCAACTTTCACTACCCATGTTATGCCGTTTTGCATCTGTCCATGCACGATGACAGTGTGTTTCCATTAACTTCAAGTACTCTATTTGAAAACTTACGGTATGAGGAATTTCCTCAATCTTCTTCATTTCCTGTACAGCATGAAATCATGCTAAGTCTATTATATGACATCACTAATGATGGGGCAGCTCTTGATATCTGTTCACCTCATTAACCACAAAGACAAACATTATCAAATCAACACGCAGACACTCTGATGTAGAATGGTTCTTTGTTCAAACCTGACAGCGTTTTACTTGGGAAAAGTGTCCTCTTGTTTCAATTGTAATTTGTTGTTTTTTGATAAACAATCAAGAAGTATCTCAATTTCTAATGAAATTTGTGTGCTATGGGGAAATTGCTCAGCTGTAGGTGAATTACTACGGATTTTGACCCGAGGATTATCATCATGCTAACGCCTGTCAGGACTTCGGTCTTTATGGTTGCATTTATGTCAGGCACTTGTCAAATAAACAGTACCTAGGTCTACTTATCAAACCTGTGGGTGAGCCTATATGGGTTTTTTACCACCATGGATCAAACAAATAATAATGGGAAATTAAATAGGTTGCGAGTAAATAATTATTATGATGGGAAAAGATTGATTGCGGTTGATACAAATACCTATCTTGATAATTTTGACAGATATTTTGTGTTACTTGACACAGATCAGCATACATATGACATCTTCGCGTATAGGGGATGTAAACATTAAATTTGATGACAAAAAATGACGCTTGTAGGGCGGACTGAAGGTAGTTCATGTAAACTTTCAAGCGGAAGGGGAGGGGGTAACTGTTGTGGAAAAAGTATTTGACTCTTCTCCGGAATTCTCCCCAGTATCCTGCCTACTTACATGTACGAGGTGTAACATTTCGTACAGGTATACTACATGTATTTGATGAAACATTTCAATACAGTCTCAGTATGATGCACCTTAAGTTATAATTTGTTGCTCTCTACACATTTTTTTCCTTATTTTATTATGAAGGGATATAAACTACAAATGGTTAAGATTAAAAGGGAAAAATAATAATGCTGATTTAAAACAAACCACACACACAACAAAACATGATGTTAAGATGTTAAGAATGGGAAGAGAGGAACTCCGACCGATAACTGAAGTCTTTTTTTGTTTCATGTCACACGCTAGACACTTCCGTGAATTGAATACTAATGTTTTTTTTTGAAATATTTATTGCTCCTTAATCAAAATGAAAGGAGATAGCTTTCTACTGTAGAAATTAGTAAACAAACCACAACATTATTCTGACTGATGTGTATTAAATTTAAGAGAATTGCTGCATGGCAATTTTCATTGAATTATCAATCAAGTTTTTGATTGCAAAATTTGACAAAAACTGCACCAATTTTGATCGATTTGATTTTCCGTTGTGTCATGGGTCCCCGTCTACTTTTATAAAGTAATCCTTTGTATATAAAATATGAAAAGGGTGGGTATTTTTTACCACCATGAAACAAACAAATAATAATGGAAAATTAAATAGGCTGTAAGTAAATAACTGTTTTGATGAAAAAAGATTAATTGACCAATGCCGCGATCTGCCGTTGTGATAAATTACGATAAATTACTTTGCTTACTGCATGTTGAAAAAAAACCTACTCTACGTAAATGAATAGTTCTCGTAAAAAGTCGAACCTAAGTTCTTAATCCTAGCTGAGAGAGAGAGAAAGAAAGAGAGAGAGAGAGAGAGAGAGAGAGAGAGAATCTCCCTCGTGATGAAAGGTGATTTCAAAACTGAACTAGAAAACGGACACAGTCAGCAAGGGCCCCGCTGAGGGTTATTAGAGGAAAGTGACGTCTGTAATTGATATAGCAATGTTTGGGGCTGGTATATATGTTAGAATTGATAATATTCAAAGATACATTGGAATGTAAATTTGTGAAAAAGGAATCATGAAGCATATTTATGAGAGACTGATGCGAACGTAAATTAGGCTACTTCCATTTGTCACACAATCATCCACAACAGAGTGCAACTAAACCCCATTGTAAGGGGATTAAATATGAATAACTGGTACAAAATGTGGTACGTACTATTCGAAAAGGATTATGAATTTGACATATTGATGTCTAGGAAAAGGAAATTCTGACATCGGGGGTCTAAGCGTTTTTAAACACATTTGATAGAAGTGTTCTACATTTTTAAAAATAAAAATCTATGAATATGTCTTTACATACATAGGTGAGACAGTTTCCATTATTTCTGGCAAAGACATACACTGTACCATGTATGCGCTAAAAAATAAATATGCAAATATCAAAATAGAAATGTGGACCTTACCGTCAACAAGCGCAGTTCGGTAACAGTAATGAATAAGGTACACTCATTTTGTATCTATTTTGTGACTTTCTTTATTAAAAGGAACAGTTCTCTAAGGTATAACGTGCAATTAGTACATAATTCAATGTTGACGGACAGACGGACGGACAATGTGATTACTATAGGGCTTCCCACATTTCATGCGGGGCCCTAGTAACTAATGTAAATACATGGTAGTAAAGGGACGCTTGTAGACCGGAGTATTTCGTGTAAACCGCCGCGCGGAAGGAGGTGTGCTATTCTATCAATTTATTTCGATTGTTATATTCCATTTTGTATTTGCTGCACATACGTATACAATTAATCATTTTCAAATATGAGTAAGACGTTCTACGACATCACTTTTGTTTCACACATATCTTGATAACTTAAGCTTGATATTCCTTCCTTTCTTTCCCTATCTACAGAGATGGACCAATCAGTGCACAGCAGTGAATCCACAGCAATACAGCACATGAAACGACCCGTCACCAGACTTAAACATCGAGAGAAGTTTGCGTGTTAATCAAAGATACGCGTTGATTAAAATTTGACAACAGAACATTGAAATTGAATATATTTATTATCCATAACTATATACTTGGCCGACGATGAGAGTCGTTCGGATATAAGAAAATTGTGTGGCATGGAAAATCTCTCGTTTCGAGATTCGTCCCTTTTAATATATAATAGAAAAGGATTACTATATAAAAGAATGTAACTATTTCGTGACTGGACCCTGTAGTTTAGATTGCCCGACTGGTTTATGTGACTGTGGGTATAGATGTTGCTGTAATACGTTATTATAGGCAAGGTCCATATCATATTATAAGCGATAGCAAACCCTTTTTGACTTGGACATCCATTTTTGTGTGAGGAAAAACCTGTAACGGTGGAATAATTGATCATTCACATTAACATAAAGTGTGGCTGGATTTTACAGTGATGTAAGTTATGAAAATTATAGCAATACTAGTATCAACAGATATAGAGGAGAGGGGTAATCTAAGGGGAGGAACTGATTCAGGTGCACAATATAAGTCAACTTATAGCTGTTTCCAAAATTGCATCTAACCAATGAACTACTTCATGAAAGGTGAAGATAACGAAAAGTGATCAATCTCATAACTCTTATAAGCAATACAAAATAAAAAGTTGGGCAAACACGGACCCCTAGATATACCAGAGGTGGGATCAAGTGTCTAGGAGGAGTAAGCATCCCCTGTTGACTGGTCATACCCGCCGTGAGCCCTATATCTTGATCGATTAAACGGAGTTATCCGTAGTCAAAATCAGCGTGCCAAGAACGGCCTAACAATCGATATGAAACACGTCAGACAGCATTTGATGCAATGATAGGTTGTATTGGCAAACTAGATCGTTATAACGACCATAGAATTTGCGAATTGCTGATTTTAAACGAGACTGTCGGAACCCGTGCACCATCAACTTGTTTGTCAGTAGCCTGTGTCGATTTAAAACTTATGCAGGTGATAATGGAATATTGCTACATATATATGGGAAGTTGACGATGGAGAGGCTGAAATCATCCCGTTTGTCATACAGTTGAGTTGTCAGTTTGCCGTTAATGTCTACCTTCAATAAGACATCTAAATATGAAGCAGAAGTGGACGACTCTGTGGTGTCTTTTATTTCGAGTTCACTGGGATATATTGAATCGACATATGAATGAAAATTATTTTTGTTAATAGATAACACATCGTCGAAATATCTAAATGTCGAATTGAAGGCCACAAGAAGAGATTTTCTCTTCTCACGTAGAAGTTTTTGAATAAATTCTGCTTCATAGGAATATAAAAACAGGTCTGCTAACAAAGGAACACAATTCGTGCCCATGGGAATTCCAACAAAGTGTTGGAAGACCTGAACACCAAAGGCCATGAAGATATTTTCAATGGGGAACTCCAACATATTTTTATTTCAACTTCAGAGTACTTGTGAGTGGAATCAGAATGGCGTTTAACAAAGTAATTTTTTGGATGACTGATCACTAGATAGGAATATTTGCGTTTTCCATTTTTGTTGAAGAAGCAACTGTCTATGATGTCAAAAAGTCTAGTCTTTAATTGATCGTGAGGAATGGTCGTGTAAAGAGTTGGAAAGTCATACGTTTTGATGTTGATTTGAGAAAAGTTTTGCGATTTCAAGTTTACTGAAAGTTCTTTAGAATTTTTTTAGAATCCACATTTGATTTATACCACTTCTGGCATATGAAGTCGCAAAGTACGTTTGAAGTTTTGAATGACTGAAACAAATGATCAATAACTGTTAAAATATACATGTATAAGGTATTTGTTGTGAATGAATTTGACCTTTACAAAATGACCTTGAGTGACCTTTGTGTGAAATACTTATTTTTGTGATATATGCTCAATACCTCATCAAATACTGTTTGAATAAGGATCTCTATCTTTATATAAGGTATGACTTGCCTAGATGGTCGAGCGGTCTAGCGCGCTGGTTAAATGCTACTAGGAGATTTGGTTCCGCAGGTCGTGAGTTCAACCCGGGTAGGGTATCCAAATAAAGTGAAATTTTCTGTGCTTTATATATATATATATATATATATATATATATATATATATATTCTGAATGACCTTCACCTTTACAAAATTACCTTTGTCTGAAAACCATTTTGCCTGTTACTCATTTGTGTAATATATGATCAATACAGTCTCAGTATGATTGAAATAAGGACCAAGTTATATATGCTGAGTGACCTTGACCTTTCCAAAATAACCTTGGTCCAAAAGGGAATATGATCAATTTTTGATGAAAGGTTTAGTAGATATGAGCTCAAACGGACGGACGTATATACTCCCCAAAAGAAACGTTGTAGCAGCCTAGTATAACTTTATATGTGAAGATTTTAATAGATGTATGAATGTGTTAATGCATTTCAATATTAGTATCTAAATCTATGGGGAAAAGTTTTGGTGGCGTTAACTTACCACTGTTGGTGATAGGGAGTAGAAATATAGATTTTCATTCATATTATTTTGTTTCATATCTACTATTCGGTACGGGTGTGTCAGTTATCCATGGAATTTTAAATATATACATTGCACCTTTAGAGTTATCAATGTTTAGACGTGATATTCACACTCAACAGTATCTACACATTGTACCTTTAGAGTGTTCAATGTTTAGACGTGAGATTCACTCGCAGTCGTCGCTACACATTGTACCTTTAGAGTAACAATATTTAGACCTGAGATTCACACACAGTCGTCTCCTTATGGCGGTTTTGTTGTATCACTAAGCTGTTTAAAATTCCATGTACGATTAATTCACAATATGATTGATGATACTGATTACGTCATATCAGATTAAATGATGAATTGACAGATTTTCAAAAGTAATCACACTTTTATGGCAAAAACTATTACTCTATCATATCTGCACTGAACTAAATATGCAGTAAAATCTGAATTTGACTCTAGATCTGTTAATGGGTGCAATATGTAAAATTGTTGAATACCATGAGGAAAAGTACAAGTCACCTGACAAAACCTTCTGTACAGAGATGTTTGAAGACTGTTCTTCAATTTGTGCAACATGTAACCAATAAACGCAGAATATTCTGCTTTTAAGGCGATTCCCCCAGATACAAGTATACAAATGCAAATTATTAAATTTCCTAATATCTCTTCTAAAATCTTAATTAGAAGCAGGGTTTGTGCGCATATGAAGAGTAAAGAATATATTTTTTAAAACCTACCTTTTTATATTTCAGGTACATATGCATATCGAATGGAAAATATCATGTTATAGTGGCCCTATAAAATTGGGGTTCAATTCCTTTTGTACTATTGGCTTGCTCAGTTTGTTTGATTGGATTTTTTTCATCATAATTCATCATTCATGCATATTGCAAATTATAGAAATGATGACCACGTGATGACCTCTACGTTAATGTACGTACTGGAGATATGTTGATGAATGGCGTCCATTATAATTTGAGATTCGCCTACACACTGGCGCTCCATGTTTACGAACAAGGAATTTTAATGGTTTTATTTCTGAATCTTTTCTTTGATTGTCATATTCTGTTGGCACCGAGAAGACTCATCCCTGTCAACGCGAAGGAAGCGAACTTAAAATACAACTGATGAGGAAATTGATTAGAAACAGCACCACCTGATATTAAAATGCGATATTCTAATTAATAAACATTCGTCTATTAAGACTGTGTCGGTCCTATGTGTGTAATCATGAAACTTTAAAACAGTGTAAGGATGGGGGTATATTATATACATGGTCGGCCAATAGTAGCTTGAACTGTTTGTTGTTCTGTCTCAGGTATGGAACAAGTGCTCTTAGAAGGCAGATAACTATATTTTGCAATAAAATTCAAGAAGAAAGCTTTTGAGATTTTTCGTTAGTTATCTTTACAAGTCGACAAATTAACGTACACAGTCAGTAACAAAACTAATGTGTTTATATGAGGACCGATATGAAAGAAGTACAGTTAAAAAGACGTATCGGACGCCATGTTGCCGTCTGAATTTGGCTACTCGCCGTCTAATTTTTTTTAGACGGCAACCATATGCTGGTAATAATTGAACATTGCTACATAAATGTAAGTGTTTGTTGAAAGCATACATAGTTACCGATCGTGGTAGCCTAGTAGTTAGGGTGCTCGATTGGCAACCGGGAGGTCAATGTTTGAAAATCAAACCCAAGACGTTCAACATAAATACATGTAGTGGGCCTACCCTCGCCATGTAAGTCACGTGTCTCTTGACCTTAAAGATGGAGGTATCGTGTCATGGTTGGCGATGGCACAATAAAGGATCCTCGCTGCTTCGGTCGCGAGTGTCATGCGTACTTCTAGATTTGTAGAACTTCACCTACAGCTGGTGCCGTCTCTACAAGAATGAAAATTTCTCGAATGGGACGTTAAACGAAATACAAACAAAGAAATCATATGTACAGACTGTAAGAATCAGAAACGTTCTGTATAAAATAATCACAGCAACTGCTAATACCTTGTTCTAAAAATAATAAAGATAGGAAAACACACTACAACATGTACAGATTTTAGTACGGTTTCCTCTCACTCTTTAACCAAAAATCTACACCTTATCTTTAACCAAAATGAAATAATTTTAGTTTAACACTCTTATACCTATATATAAAACTCTTCAAACTTTAAAATGTTAATAGAACGGTCTGTGTGTAATTATTCCGTTTCCTCTGTACTGCCTTGTTTAAAAATAAACACAATCACAGCACGATTTGGTTATAACACTACAAAATGTTCAAATATATGCTGTTGTTTCACGAGGGCAACATAACTCTGAACTGAAGGGAGTCACGAAAACCACACATATTTCCTTTCAATGTGGTATTATTTTTTCACGAGATTCTTACCTATATAGAAAAATCTTAATGAAAGAATTTATTTTTGTGATAAACCAAACAGCTAATGACGTATAAGGGTGCAATCCTTTCTTGTGTTGTGGGTTATTGCAGCCTACTTTTCTTAGTTTGATGTCACAGTACCATCGATGAAAGCACACAATGCGTGCACGGCTACTTAAAAATGGGTTTTTTCGGTCACTTTTCGGTGTTTTATTATATTTGTGCTTGTATCTTTAAATGCAAGACTGGCCTGCTATGATAAGGTATGGAAAATATAATAATACATTAGAAGGACCTCTACGATTTCCGGGATATTACACAATAAAAGAAGCTGCATTATCAAACATGATCCAAGAGTGATAATTGTAATATTACTTCTAAGGTTTTTACATTGACAGATATTTATATGATTTATTTATCTTCGATATTTATTTCATTCTGACCGAATGTCTTTAATTCAAGGTTAAGACTCAATGACGTTCATTTTAAGGTCATGCCTCTATGTCATTCATAAGCAACTCCAAACTTCTGATGTCAAGACGGAGGACAAAAAGCACCAGAAAGGTTTTATTTTCTCCATCTAGGGCTCACGGTGGGTGTGACCGATCGACAAGGGATGCTTACTCCTCCTAGGCACTGATCCCAGCTCTGGTATATACAGGGTTCCGTGTTTGCCCAACTATCTATTTTGTATTGCTTATAGACGAAAAGGAAGAACTCAATTCTCTGTCAGAATGGATAAAAAGTACACGAGGAATACTAAAATCTCTATCTTCTGTATTCCTAATAGGAGTTATGAGATTAATCACTGTCCATTATCTTCACCTTTTCATTTCTCCATATTTTTCATTCAACACAATGTGGGCTTTTTCGTCCCGAAGACACCAGTGACCGAGTGGCCTCGAATTACTGCACATACCACATACTGCACAGACTATTGGCTGCATGAACTGGGCTTAAGTAATTCCAACGAAGACTTTAATCTATAACAAATTTAATTGATGGCTATCCGTCAGGACTGTAGTGTGGCTATTCGTGGCTGATCTCTACAATGCGCCGTTGAAGAGTCCCTCTTCTCCAAAACTACAGGTCAGACAAGACAAGGATAATATGTAAATTAAAGGTTCGTTTTCAGCTTGACGTGTCTTCGCCTTCTGTTTGCAAGCACAAAGTCAACCAAATCCACCCGCAAATATAGTTTATCAATCATATTAAGTATGGATGTTTAAACCTTTTACAATACAATGCGCAATATCCATGGGTCTTTCCAGATAATTCAATATCATTCTTAAATGGTTATGATTTAAAAAAAATTCGAACAGGGAGAACGATAGAGGTTCTTAAGAAACATATGGGATTTGGTATCGTGAATATGGAATCTACAGTAAATTTAAGTATATCGATGCTAGAGATTAGTTAGCATGGTATAAACGGAATCCACAGTTGATTTCACCCACTTATCATTTTTATTACGGCGTCAATGCAGATTCAGTGGTAAATATAAACAATAAATGTTGGATTTAAAATGATTGCGGTAATCAATCTCTTATTTAATACCACAAACATAGGGATTCCCATAAAGTGTTTATTTGCGACGTATTTAAATTTTTGAATATACAATAAATCACTTCTTGGGCAGTTTTAGTTTGATACCATACTTTGCTACTTGGGGTTTTCTCTTTCAGCCAGCCAAATATCCCCACCCCACACTTTGTCACGTCAGATCCGATCTGACACCAACAGAAATGTAATTTATACAACGCCTACCATTGTAATAACCAAAGGCTTTAATCTGTTGGATTAAATTTTCAAAAAAATGTCCCTTGTTGCAGTGTATGGGATCTGACCCGATAAAGCATCCACATTCGCCATATAGCAGCGTATATATCTCAGTGATGCCATGCTGATATTTGTTCTCTCTTGACTTTATTAAAAGGTTGTGCATAGATTAATTAGGAATTAAGAGAATTACATATAAAACTGAAGTTTATCACTTATTATTTAGATTCGGATGATTACCAGTTGAAGTAACTGAAATGGGACTTGCAATCTGGATATTATACCGTTAAATTGTGATTTAGGGCTCACGGTGGGTGTGACCGGTCGACAGAAGATGCTTACTCCTACTAGGCACCTGATCCCACCTCTGGTGTGTCCAGGGGTCCGTGTTTGTGCAACTATCTATTTTGTATTGCTTATAGAAGTTATGAGATTGATCACTGTTCGTTATCTTCACCTTTCATTTGATTGTTTTATTAGTATTATCACGCATACACATTTGCCTCTTTGTAATTGGTCGTTGGCTTCGTTTCAAAATAATAGAAATTCTTTGATGTCGATATAGTTGAAAACGAGGACCTAAAGTATGTCGATTCGATATATCCCATGTGAACTCGAAATTAAAGAATCCACAAAGACGTCCACTTCTGCTTCATACTGAGATATTTTATTGAAAGTAGACATTAACGGGAAATTGACAACTCAACTGTATGCCGAATGGGATGATTTCAGCTTCTCCATCGTCAAGTTCTCATATTTATGTAGCAATATTCCATTATCACCTACATATGCTTTTTATATACCTCATCTAATTCGATACGTAAGAGCTTGTTCTGCGTATGATAAGTTTTTAAACCGAGACAGGCTACTGACAAACAAGATGATGGTGCAGGGGTTTCAACAATTCCATTTAAAGTCAGCATCCCATAACTCCTGTAAGCAATACAAAATAGAGAGATGGGCAAACACGGACCCCTGATATACCAGGGATGGGATCAGGTGCCTAGGAGTAAGCATCCCCTGTAGACCGGTCACACCCACCGTGAGTCCTATACATGTATCTTGATATGTTTTTATTTTTATTTTATACTGTCTATGTTCTATTCTCTTACTTATTTGTCCGTGAATATGTTTTACATGACCACAATGTAAACAAGTCATTTGATACTAAACGTGGTATCCTGTCTAATTAAAACAAGTTATCATTATTATTATTAACTTTATAGCAAATGGAATTATCTCAGTTTCTCCATCGTCAACTTCCCATATTCATGTAGCAATATTCCATTACCATCTGCATGTAATGTTTGTGTTTCTCAACTGAATCAATACGCGAGATCATGTTCTGTGCATGATGAATTTTTAAACTGATACAGGATACTGACAAACAGAGGTTTGAACAAACTTGTTTAAAATCATAATTTTGCAATTCGATGGTTGTCTAATTTCCATAAACTGCCTTTGGGTCAAATGTTATCTTACGTGTTTCACATCGGTTGTTAGACTGTTCTTTACATACTGATTTTGACTACGGATTGCCTTGGTGACCTGATAAATATATAGGACTAACGATGGGTGTGACCAGTCAACAGGGAATGCTTACTGCTGGGCACTTGATTCCAGGTCACCTTTGGTGTGTTCTTGGATTCATGTTTCCTCCACTCTTAATTTAGTATTCTTTATAGGATGTATGGGATTGATCTTCACTTTTTTGTTAAAGTTACCATGTTCCGTATGAAATATACAGCTGTACAACCAATTTGTATTCACATCAAAAGTACATGTTGATGCCAGCGTCTAGTGTGGCTGACATTACCAAATTCATGTTTTCACTTGTTTTGCTGTTCTTCTAAGATATACGTAAAGTTGGAATTTACGTAATCATTACTGTACAAGCTATTGATGGAAATATGAATGATAACTAGATTGCCAAAGTGTTTAGAATCAGTAAAAAAATAATAATAATAAAATTTCCGTGTATGTAAAAATATTCCGGTAAGTCCGAAGTTTGAGTTATCTAATTCGTACAGAATCTATTGACTTTCTTTCGCACGATGAACATTAAAATATTTAATGTAAGACTTACATGACTTTGAATTTGACTCAGTTAGAGTACATTTCATAGCATCAATGTAAATTGATGATTATGAATTACATAATACAAGGGGTTCTTTTTCGTGGCATTACGTCCCAGGAACCTCGAAAAAGAAGACAGCAATCCGTTAATTTTTGACACTAAATGCGATTATTTTACAGAAAATGATATGACAGGGAGAAAGGAAGAACATTTATATGGTACATGCATTGTTTGTATTTTATCGATGATAATGATCAAATTTAAGAGGCATCGTTTAAAGTTCCAACAATACAGTAAACATTAAAAAAATATGTTCGTCCAACAAAAACAATGTTCGTCAAAAACATTTGTTTAAAGTTCATTTAAAGTGGTCAACCTTTGACTTTACTATGTGACTCGTAAAAACGAGGTTGTAATTGAATGTACACGCCTCATCACCTAGAAGGAAATATTGATTTAAAGTATTGTTCGATCTTGTTTCAAGACAAATTGAAGTTTGGTTATTTTCATTGATTAGGTGAAAGACTAAGGAGGATCATAAAAATACAGTGAATTCATTCATATCTTCCCGTTTTAGGCTTTGTGTTCATTTCTGGTTATTTTCGCGCTTTATTTTGTTAATTTGTTTTCACGCTGTTTAAATTTACGATTTTATATTAATTCTATGTCTATGTCATGGTTAGATTATATTCGCTTTGGCTTTAATTTTACGAATTCACACAAAAAAAAAAAAAAAAAAAAAAACAAATAAAAAAATCCCACTGAACTTAAACTTTTATGTATTTTGAAATGAATTCTTGATTGATGACAGCTGGCCCTTATTTTTTTGTAAATATAAAATTTGTATAGAAAAACCAACTAACGGTTTGTAGAATTGATTTGTCATCGGAATGAAAGGTCACTAGATGACAACCTGACACAAATAAAGACAGACAAACCAGTAAATATTTACACGGTGTAATCAAGTGCGTTGTATTCCACCACACGTGTGTCGAATTTGTACCTTAGATTTGAGCTTATTACACCAGTTTCATATTCCGTTAGTTTAAGGAAATATATGATTGAGATCAATTATACATGTATGTGATCGGTTAAAATGCAATAACATCTTAAAATTGATATTGTCAATCAGTATTTTGAGCCCATAATATTCTTCACATTTTCCGCACGTTGTAAAGTACATTCCCGTGTCGTCGTTTATAAGTCATGCATATTTTAAAACAATGATTGAAAATATTAACATTGATTTAAGAAATCCCCCTCCTAAATATCAAAAGTATAAAAATATGTAAAACCACCAACATTAAAAAATAAAAAATAAAATAAAACACCCAGTACTTAATTTCTGGTCTGTAAATTTTTGAAATTGTATTTTTGAAAAAGAAATCACAGAAGTTAATGGAAATCCGCCTTATTGAAATTCAAATTACATTCATTGGCCGTTAAAGAAAGGAAAAACCACATCCCTCTACACGGTATTTTCCTTCTAGATATATATAAATAAAAAGTAAAACAAAAATAACCATTTTTTTCTTCTGAGAACTAGTTAAGGTAATGTTTAACATGTTCTCTTCATGTTCAAGTTGAGAGTCCGTGATCATTTTGCATGTAAAATTAATTTGTTCTTTTTTGACGTGGTTAATAAGAACAAGTCACGTGCCCAATATATATTTCTCTTTGCTTAATTTTGTGATTTATTTTCAGTGGTGATAAAAACTTCTACAGGTAAGGTCAAAACTTAATTACTCTTGATTTCTTTATGTTAATTGAAAAATACAACGTTGTATTTTATAATTATATATATACAGTCAACATTTTCTAAAATATTCTTGGAGTGTTACAAATTATAGTTTACGATTTACGTCTCTAAAATAGTTTGAGATTATGCAAAAAAACAAAACAAAGAAAGAAAGAAAAAAAACCCAAAAAAACCCAAAAAAACAAAAAAAACCAAGTGGCAAATAAAGTGAACGATATCACAAATATCTGGAATTTATTGAATCCTGATGTCGTCATACATCCCATCGTACCTTCATCGCAATGTTACGAGGACACGATGATACCATGACAACGACACGATGACATAAAGGTACGATGGCGATGATTAATGTCTTACAATCGTGTCATCCTACTATCGTGTTGCGCGATAGAGCGAAATCTTAACCAGGCAGTTCCAGATTTCTAAACTACATTCGGTGTTAACCTTCAATGACATGCTTATTTATCTTTAAAAAAGTGATGACTATATTTTTTCGTAATTCTAACACTAATTTACTTTCGCTTGCATATTTCCTCACAAGATATTTAATTGTAATTAGTGATACACAGTGATTGACATACATTACATTGGCAGTCCCCGGATACAGTACATCCACCCTATAACTAGGATATTTAGACTTCGGTGACTTGGGGGGGGGGGGGGGGGTTACCACAGATTTGAAAGGAGGGGTACAGCAGACCATTCAAAGATGTAATAGATTGAGTTCCGTCAGAGCCAAAACTTTGCAGCATTGCAAGGAACATGAAGAAATCTTGGTCCTAATTTAGTGAATCTGGAAATCATTCCAATGTGCGTTTTACAATAAAAAAATAGTAGAAATAAATATATAAAACTGGGTCATTTTCATATTTTTGTTTAGTCACCAATCAAAGAGTTACTCCATCTAAATTAAAGTGTTTGGAAAAAAACATATGTTGTCATTTTACCGTTGACACATCTTATTCATATCCAGGTTCATCAACAACAACAAAATAAAATTCCTTAATTGCCAATACAGTATGTTTGAACAGAAATGCATGTAGTTTCCAAAAAATGTTAATTGCGGTTCCGTTGATTGCCATAAATCAAAATATAGAACGTCAATATAAAGGAGTGGATATTTAATTTATCACAGATATATGTATTAAAATGGATATACTGACATATTTCCTGGTTGCACAGTCTCTATCTATCCGACATTTTAAGAGAAAGCCGAATACACAATAATAAACTAGGAAAAGCTCTTTACTTTAATCGTTTTCAGTTACTGCTGAAGTAGAGGGATGGAAGAATGGTATTTGGCCTTGATAGTTGCTTGTGTGGTAACTCAAGCTAATGCACAGGGAATTGATGCCATAGTGAATGAGGCGGTCAACAGTGCCTTTGGGGGTGGAGCGGGTGGAACGGGTGGAGGAGCCCCACCCGCGGCAGGCTTTGGTCCGGCAGGGGCTGGCTTTATGGATCCAGCAGGGGCCGGACCGGCACCTGCTGTAGGACGAATTCCTACGAGTAAGTAGTCAAAGAAGTTGATTCATTTTAAAAAGGCCTTATTGCTTGTTTATTGTGATTTGTTTGTTAGGTGAACTGCACAAAATAGAAAGTTTTAAGTAATAATACGCGTTATATCTAAACCTAAGTTAAATATATCTGGGAAGTATATAGTTGGTGGATCTAGTACTTTTAATCATTCATTTTGTGACACACAAATATGTCATGTTTATACGGGGGGAGAGGCTGTTAGCAGACGCTCTTTTATTCCCATGAAGAAATGATCTCTGAATTTTTCTTTTTCTGTGTAATAAAAAATACATTACTTTGTTAACACAAAGCAAACAATTAGTACATAAGAATTGTTATTAATTCCTATGATGTCTTTTCACATAGTTACTTTCTAGGGTAAATCCCAAATGTTTTATAGGGGGATGTAAAACCGTGTATACCAGAAGTGAATTCACAAACTCCAAATTCTCTCTCGAAAGGAAGGTTCTTCTTAAATGTTTTATGTAGAAGTATTTATACAAGTTTTGACTTTTCTGGTTAAATGATTCGTGAACTCTGTTTTCAAATGTTAAAATACGATGTGATAAGGGGGAAAAAAATCTTCATTGCTTTGTGACTTTAGGTCGACTTTCCGGTGGCGGAGTGGCCCCCAGACCAGTAAGTGATCGGGGATCAGGAGCATCACGGGCACTGTCCAGATTCTCTCAGAGTAACGCGCCAGCTACCAATGCCCTCCTTAATGACAGGTCGATGAGGGCGTCAATGGCTTCAAGGAGAATAGCCGAAAAGTTTGTATCTATTTCAAAGCAAATTTACTACATTATTCACAAACAATAAAAAGGTAGGGTAATGCAGATTCCCCTTTGTTAGGACCCATGAATTGTACAGCACTTAAGGTCATAGGATGTCCAAGAATTTGGATGCATGAAAGGTGAAGATAACGAATAGTGGTCCCTTACAAGCAATACAAAATAGAGAGTTGAGCAAACACGGACCCCTGGACACACCAGAGGTGGGATCAGGTGCCTTGGAGGAGTAAGCATCCCCTGTCGGTGTTTACGTTTTCTATTATTTTATCAAACAACAATGTAAATCGGTCACTAATACATGGAAAGCACCAATAAAAAGACATGTCTGAAGGATTTGAATTTTTATTGTCTTTCCATTGAATTTTCAAGTAAAGATTTTGAATTGATGCAGAAATAAAGTTAAATAAACAACATTTCATTTCATGAAACATGAGTTCAATTATACTGTAACATTAAGAGTAATCCGTTGAGTTTCGGATTTATTAATGAAATATTGTTCTCTTTCCCGCCATGATTGTTCATTTTCTTCTATAACTTTATAGAATGGAAAATGTTTTAAATGCTCTCTGCCGCACACATCAAAATTCTCGCTACATGGGGCATTTCTCACAGATGGGTCCCTGATTTGCAGTTTATGGACACGTTCGTTATTCTTGGTTTGTTCTAAGTAGTTTTCATCACATCCTTCGCAAGTCATACAGAAAATTAAGTTTTTAGTTTTACAGATCATATTTGATCGAACTTCAAAAGTCACTCCGTTTTTAAATGTAATAAAATGTCTGATTTGTAAAAATGACAAGTTCCACATTATGGGTCTTCATATTTGGAGACGGTATATTTTTTGTTGTTGTAAAGTTAGCTTTGGAAAAGAGTTTCTTCAAATTGGTGGTTGTTTTCTGCAATAGATGATGCCCTTTAGTTAAATAATGTCCTTTAGATTTCTTGATTCTTAAAGTACTGGGAAACAATTTTCCGCTGTATTGAAGATGTTTTGATTTCTCGGATAAAATATGGGTGATGACAAAAGGGATTTCTGTGCGTACTGTTTCAGAATTCGTCTTTCTGTTAACTTTCCGTAACTGTAATTGGTTTGCTTCTCTGATAACTTCAGTTCTAAGATCACGGGGATATTTTTGGCGATGGAGATAATTACCGGTACTGAGTTGTAATATTTTAGTTCTAAGCTCTTCTTCGGTAATTATAATGCAAATTTTCCTGGCTAAGTTAAATGGTATGTAATGTTATTATTTTGCTTGATGATAAGCATGTCCGAAAAAAAGGAAGTTCCTTTTGGCTGGTTTCTATTGTAAACTTGATGTTTTCATGGTTAAGTAACAAATGAAATTCATCCAATTTTCTGTCTGGTGTTTCCCAGAAAATGAAGCATTCGTCTAAATAATGTTTCCATTAAGGTAATTCCACCCCTCTAATGCTCGCAAGGGATGCTATAGCTGTTTTTGGAGGGCATTATAACTGTTTCCGGTGTGATTCAACAGTTTTCTGGGTAAACGGTGAAAAATATAAAATTTGTGACATATCACGAACACTAATACAAAAATGTTATATAATATTTTAGTACAGGGGGTACCGCGGCAGCTTTCCAGAGCGCAGCGCAAAGTCCAGAAATTGCTGCCAGTTTTCAACGAGCATTTGGCCGATACTGTTTTGAGATCCCTCGATGTAATCCTTGGGATCCATACCGAAGGACAGACGGACAATGTAACAATTTGGATGAACCTTTACTTGGGTCGGCGTTGACACCACAACAGCGTATCTTACCGGCAGCTTATGACAACTGTAAGTACTCTCTAATAGTTCATCGGAAACATTTTCTGAATTCAAGATTTTTAAAGTTCTAGATATATGTGTTTTACTTCAGAGAATTCGGAATTCTGGACAGTTGTAGTTCATAAATGCAGATTATTTAGTACATGTATATATTTTTATATAAGACCACTATTTATATGGTTCATCTTCTTTAATGTTTTTGTTTGTTAAGATAAATAAACTCAGAATATACATTATTGACTTTGATGTATTTGCTCATAATCAACAAATAAATCTTCTTCCACCCAAAGACTAATTAGAAGGTTTCAAGGATAACCAAATTTGATGGTTGTCACAATAGCCAACACATCATTTAATGCATTCAACAATGAACACCTGTATACATGCTTACTTAACAAGAGGCCTATGGGCCACATCACTCACCTGAGTCAGCTTGTCCCTGCTATTTCTTCAGCTGTTATGATTTTTGAAAGTATTTTTTCAATCTTTATTCCCATGAAAGATTTTGACCCCGTATTGTGGCCACAACGCAGCCCTAAAGGGTCCAACAATCAATTACAATCATACATGTACGCGTGCTCGATAAAAAGCTTCAAAATCATACGAATATGTAATTTTCGACTGAAACAATTCTGTATTTGTACCCAGGCCTGGTACAGCAGATTTATTTATTTGATAGAAAACGAAGAACAAATTACGAATGTCATTGGATTTCACTTTGAATTGTTTTCAGCCTTCGATGCCACTTAAGTCCGTTCTGAAAATTATATTTGAATTCGTTGCTGTCATTAATGCCCTTAAATCCGTTTTGAACATCGAAACAGAATTCGTTGCAGTCATTAAATCCCCTACGCGGTTACGTTAAGGCAACTCATAAATAAATCCGCAGAACAGGGTGACGTCATAATTGAATGTGAATTACTGAGAAATTATCGATATTATGAAGGGATGTAAATTCATTCACTGACAATTTTGTTCAACGGAAGAAATAGTCCATTTAGCATATCCATAATATTTTCCTTTATCGAACTGTAAAAAGTATAACCCAACGCTGCATACATACAAGTCTCGTCCTACACCGTGTGAATGTAATGAAGGAAGACGTGACGATAAGCAACAGTTATCAATTTCGTAAATTCTGTAACACGGAGATCTGAACATATTAGAGGTGTGACCAGGTGTCTAGGAGGAGTAAGCATCCCATGTCGATCGGTCATACCGCCATAAGCCCTACATGAAAGGCGAAGATAACGAACAGTGATCAATCTCATAACTCCTATATAAGCAATATAAAATAGATAGTCGGACAAACACGGACCCCTGGACACACCAGAGGTGGGATCAGGTGCCTAGGAGGAGTAAATTTATATATGTATATTTTGATCAGGTAAACAGAGTAATCTTTATTTTAAACCAGTATGCAAAGAACAGCCTAACAATTGGTATTACGCATCTCAGACAGTATTTGACCCAGTTATACATGCTACTTGTATTTGCGAATTATATGATTAAAACGAACATAGAATTTGCAAAATGCTAACGTAAATGAAATTGCTGCTAGAATTTTCTGTTAAGAATTACAAAGAAAACTATCAAACACCAGTGTAACGTGTAAATATGAGATGGTTTCGTGTTGAAATGTTTGATAATCATTTCTTAATACTGAAGGCAGTAGGTTTCTAGAAGCAATTTTGATAAACTTTTGAGTGTTTTGTCATTATTATCGTCAATTAGATCAAAGTTTAAACCCGGGGGTCGTGTTACGCTTTTTCATTTCTATGGAAGCACATTCAAGAGATATTGATAACAACCTTGTGATGACGTCATACAGACCCGTATATTCGTCACCTTGTTGTGATACAAAACCTAAACATACAAAATCGCTTTAAAAGGTTAAGTAGTTTCCTCCCTTTGTTAAGGAGAATTTTAAAAATGATATGCAATTTACATGCAGAAATGAGGTATAACCTGTCTTGACAGCGCTGCGTAGAATCCGTTTTGTACATGTGCAGTCACTGACGGCATTACGGAGTCCGTTTTTCAAAATCAATTTTTGTTACAGTTATCGATCTCCCTAGAGTCCGTTCTGTAGTCCCCTTTCGACGTCTCCCCAGTGCCAGAACAGTCAGTAACAACATTCTTCAGTACACTATGGGGGGTATGACACCTGTCAGCTCTACTCATTCGATGTATCTCACTCATCACGGACAGTTTATTGACCATGATGTCATCGCCACGCCCAGTGAAATGGGTAAATATTGCAATCTAAACAACCTTTGCGTTTTGTTTATAGATTCTTTTTGTGATACATAGTGCTTCAACATACATGTACCAGTATTACAGAAATTTTATAGAAGTGAATAGTATTTCAAAATCGACTTGATCTATATGTAAAGGGAAATAGATTAGATGAATTTACTAGCCCTTTTAATATACATGTATCAGATGAATCGTAAGACGGGTTTTTAACTGTACTATACCGGGTACTTCAATTCCTAGATTTCAGAAATTGGTGACGGGAAATAAAGCAAAAACCCTTCTCATACTAATTTTCTTTTATTTGCAAAACTTTGAATGTAGAGTACTTATGACAAAAATGATTTTAATAAAATCTATCTAATAATATTTTTTAAGTTACTTAAAATATTGCTAGAGCACCTGAGTGATAGTGAGCAAGGTATTTAGAACGGATAGTTTGCATTTGAATTGTCAAAATGTTGACGCCCTCGGTGTGGATATATTTCAGCTGGAACCATGCAGAACCCTCAATCGATTGGCGACTGTTGTTTCCCCAAGTAAGAGGTTTTAAAGTACATTAAATTCTTCAGTCATATACTTCTCTTGGCTACAATATATGTTAAAACAAATGTAACAGATTTGTGTTGGTAATTACAACAACGCTATTGGTTCGTTTTCAACAAAACAGTCTCTTTATTATGGATCAATAAGAATAAGAAAACCCTGTAAGAAATATTAAATATTTGGCGTATAATTATGACTATAGATATTATCATCAAAAGGAGATAATTCAATTACATGAACTTTACAAATTCAAATTTCCCACTTCTTTAATGAAAATGTATTCATCATAAAATATTTACAATAATTATCCTTATAGGTATATGAACATAATTGATTATTGAAATATATAAAATCACAACATGCATACCATTCAATGGGAATGAGTCATGGAACTCGCAGTATACACAAACACACACTGACAGGCTGATATCTACAAATCAATAATTAGCAACTTTGTATATATCTACTAGGCTTAAGACAAAAAGTTTACTTTAAAAGATGAAACAGTGAGACATCATGAATGAACTATTTAGACAAAACTTTATAGTCAAAGTCTCACTCTCACTAATCATTTAGTCCAGGAAAAGTGATTTAAGGAATTAAGTGCATAATGACAGGTTTAACATTTAATAGAGAATTTAGATAATATATTAAACATTAGTATCAAAGAATTACTTACCACGCAAATGGAAATTACTGTCACAGTCTAAGGTCTGAATAAAATAAACTCAATACTGTTGACCAAACTCAAAATCTGTCCAACACATTCAGAAGCTAGATAAGGTATGAACCAAAAACACAAAAGAATTCAAAAAACTTTTGGTGGGAAACACAAGAACCAACCAAAAAGCATACTACAAACTAAAACACCAATGGAATTAAAAGATACAAAATGACCATGACCAGAGTATAATTAGAGCCCTGAGGCTAACTCTGTACCTTTCTAGAAAACGACCATTCAAAAATCAATACACTGAACTACAGGTTGGTTGAATAAATCTAGTTTTCATCTGTAGAAATGTAATGCAAAAAAATAATTATATATACACACACACACACACACACATATATATATATATATATATATATATATATATATATATATATATATATATACATACAGTACCAATTGCTTCAATAAATGCACATGCAATATGTATTACTATGTATATGTGCATAATATATAAAACGCGAGTCTGTCACACAAACAATCAAGACAAATCTAACAATGGTTCAAGTTCAATGGGGCACGTATGTTACTTTATCTGACCCAGTATACGAGTAGTGTCTGACCCAGTATACGAGTAGTGTCTGACCCAGTATACGAGTAGTGTCTGACCCAGTATACGAGTAGTGTCTGACCCAGTATACGAGTAGTGTCTGACCCAGTATACGAGTAGTGTCTGACCCAGTATACGAGTAGTGTCTGACCCAGTATACGAGTAGTGGCCTGTAGTGTCTGACCCAGTATACGAGTAGTGTCTGACCCAGTATACGAGTAGTGGCCTGTAGTGTCTGACCCAGTATACGAGTAGTGGCCTGTAGTGTCTGACCCAGTATACGAGTAGTGTCTGACCCAGTATACGAGTAGTGTCTGACCCAGTATACGAGTAGTGGCCTGTAGTGTCTGACCCAGTATACGAGTAGTGTCTGACCCAGTATACGAGTAGTGGCCTGTAGTGTCTGACCCAGTATACGAGTAGTGGCCTGTAGTGTCTGACCCAGTATACGAGTAGTGGCTTGTAGTGTCTGACCCAGTATACGAGTAGTGGCTTGTAGTGTCTGACCCAGTATACGAGTAGTGGCTTGTAGTGTCTGACCCAGTATACGAGTAGTGGCTTGTAGTGTCTGACCCAGTATACGAGTAGTGTCTGACCCAGTATACGAGTAGTGGCTTGTAGTGTCTGACCCAGTATACGAGTAGTGGCTTGTAGTGTCTGACCCAGTATACGAGTAGTGGCTTGTAGTGTCTGACCCAGTATACGAGTAGTGGCTTGTAGTGTCTGACCCAGTATACGAGTAGTGGCCTGTAGTGTCTGACCCAGTATATGAGTAGTGGCCTGTAGTGTCTGACCCAGTATACGAGTAGTGGCCTGTAGTGTCTGACCCAGTATACGAGTAGTGGCCTGTAGTGTCTGACCCAGTATACGAGTAGTGGCTTGTAGTGTCTGACCCAGTATACGAGTAGTGGCTTGTAGTGTCTGACCCAGTATACGAGTAGTGTCTGACCCAGTATACGAGTAGTGGCTTGTAGTGTCTGACCCAGTATACGAGTAGTGGCTTGTAGTGTCTGACCCATTATACGAGTAGTGGCTTGTAGTGTCTGACCCAGTATACGAGTAGTGGCTTGTAGTGTCTGACCCAGTATACGAGTAGTGGCTTGTAGTGTCTGACCCAGTATACGAGTAGTGGCTTGTAGTGTCTGACCCAGTATACGAGTAGTGGCCTGTAGTGTCTGACCCAGTATACGAGGAGTGGCCTGTAGTGTCTGACCCAGTATACGAGTAGTGGCTTGTAGTGTCTGACCCAGTATACGAGTAGTGGCTTGTAGTGTCTGACCCAGTATACGAGTAGTGGCTTGTAGTGTCTGACCCAGTATACGAGTAGTGGCTTGTAGTGTCTGACCCAGTATACGAGTAGTGTCTGACCCAGTATACGAGTAGTGGCTTGTAGTGTCTGACCCAGTATACGAGTAGTGGCTTGTAGTGTCTGACCCAGTATACGAGTAGTGGCTTGTAGTGTCTGACCAAGTATACGAGTAGTGGCTTGTAGTGTCTGACCCAGTATACGAGTAGTGGCCTGTAGTGTCTGACCCAGTATACGAGTAGTGGCCTGTAGTGTCTGACCCAGTATACGAGTAGTGGCCTGTAGTGTCTGACCCAGTATACGAGTAGTGGCCTGTAGTGTCTGACCCAGTATACGAGTAGTGGCTTGTAGTGTCTGACCCAGTATACGAGTAGTGGCTTGTAGTGTCTGACCCAGTATACGAGTAGTGTCTGACCCAGTATACGAGTAGTGGCTTGTAGTGTCTGACCCAGTATACGAGTAGTGGCTTGTAGTGTCTGACCCAGTATACGAGTAGTGGCTTGTAGTGTCTGACCCAGTATACGAGTAGTGGCTTGTAGTGTCTGACCCAGTATACGAGTAGTGGCTTGTAGTGTCTGACCCAGTATACGAGTAGTGGCTTGTAGTGTCTGACCCAGTATACGAGTAGTGTCTGACCCAGTATACGAGTAGTGTCTGACCCAGTATACGAGTAGTGTCTGACCCAGTATACGAGTAGTGTCTGACCCAGTATACGAGTAGTGTCTGACCCAGTATACGAGTAGTGTCTGACCCAGTATACGAGTAGTGTCTGACCCAGTATACGAGTAGTGTCTGACCCAGTATACGAGTAGTGGCCTGTAGTGTCTGACCCAGTATACGAGTAGTGTCTGACCCAGTATACGAGTAGTGGCCTGTAGTGTCTGACCCAGTATACGAGTAGTGGCCTGTAGTGTCTGACCCAGTATACGAGTAGTGTCTGACCCAGTATACGAGTAGTGTCTGACCCAGTATACGAGTAGTGGCCTGTAGTGTCTGACCCAGTATACGAGTAGTGTCTGACCCAGTATACGAGTAGTGGCCTGTAGTGTCTGACCCAGTATACGAGTAGTGGCCTGTAGTGTCTGACCCAGTATACGAGTAGTGGCCTGTAGTGTTTGACCCAGTATACGAGTAGTGGCTTGTAGTGTCTGACCCAGTATACGAGTAGTGGCTTGTAGTGTCTGACCCAGTATACGAGTAGTGGCTTGTAGTGTCTGACCCAGTATACGAGTAGTGGCTTGTAGTGTCTGACCCAGTATACGAGTAGTGTCTGACCCAGTATACGAGTAGTGGCTTGTAGTGTCTGACCCAGTATACGAGTAGTGGCTTGTAGTGTCTGACCCAGTATACGAGTAGTGGCTTGTAGTGTCTGACCCAGTATACGAGTAGTGGCTTGTAGTGTCTGACCCAGTATACGAGTAGTGGCCTGTAGTGTCTGACCCAGTATATGAGTAGTGGCCTGTAGTGTCTGACCCAGTATACGAGTAGTGGCCTGTAGTGTCTGACCCAGTATACGAGTAGTGGCCTGTAGTGTCTGACCCAGTATACGAGTAGTGGCTTGTAGTGTCTGACCCAGTATACGAGTAGTGGCTTGTAGTGTCTGACCCAGTATACGAGTAGTGTCTGACCCAGTATACGAGTAGTGGCTTGTAGTGTCTGACCCAGTATACGAGTAGTGGCTTGTAGTGTCTGACCCATTATACGAGTAGTGGCTTGTAGTGTCTGACCCAGTATACGAGTAGTGGCTTGTAGTGTCTGACCCAGTATACGAGTAGTGGCTTGTAGTGTCTGACCCAGTATACGAGTAGTGGCTTGTAGTGTCTGACCCAGTATACGAGTAGTGGCCTGTAGTGTCTGACCCAGTATACGAGGAGTGGCCTGTAGTGTCTGACCCAGTATACGAGTAGTGGCTTGTAGTGTCTGACCCAGTATACGAGTAGTGGCTTGTAGTGTCTGACCCAGTATACGAGTAGTGGCTTGTAGTGTCTGACCCAGTATACGAGTAGTGGCTTGTAGTGTCTGACCCAGTATACGAGTAGTGTCTGACCCAGTATACGAGTAGTGGCTTGTAGTGTCTGACCCAGTATACGAGTAGTGGCTTGTAGTGTCTGACCCAGTATACGAGTAGTGGCTTGTAGTGTCTGACCAAGTATACGAGTAGTGGCTTGTAGTGTCTGACCCAGTATACGAGTAGTGGCTTGTAGTGTCTGACCCAGTATACGAGTAGTGGCTTGTAGTGTCTGACCCAGTATACGAGTAGTGTCTGACCCAGTATACGAGTAGTGTCTGACCCAGTATACGAGTAGTGTCTGACCCAGTATACGAGTAGTGTCTGACCCAGTATACGAGTAGTGTCTGACCCAGTATACGAGTAGTGGCCTGTAGTGTCTGACCCAGTATACGAGTAGTGGCCTGTAGTGTCTGACCCAGTATACGAGTAGTGGCTTGTAGTGTCTGACCCAGTATACGAGTAGTGGCCTGTAGTGTCTGACCCAGTATACGAGTAGTGGCTTGTAGTGTCTGACCCAGTATACGAGTAGTGGCTTGTAGTGTCTGACCCAGTATACGAGTAGTGGCTTGTAGTGTCTGACCCAGTATACGAGTAGTGGCCTGTAGTGTCTGACCCAGTATACGAGTAGTGTCTGACCCAGTATACGAGTAGTGGCTTGTAGTGTCTGACCCAGTATACGAGTAGTGGCCTGTAGTGTCTGACCCAGTATACGAGTAGTGGCTTGTAGTGTCTGACCCAGTATACGAGTAGTGGCTTGTAGTGTCTGACCCAGTATACGAGTAGTGGCTTGTAGTGTCTGACCCAGTATACGAGTAGTGGCCTGTAGTGTCTGACCCAGTATACGAGTAGTGTCTGACCCAGTATACGAGTAGTGGCTTGTAGTGTCTGACCCAGTATACGAGTAGTGGCCTGTAGTGTCTGACCCAGTATACGAGTAGTGGCCTGTAGTGTCTGACCCAGTATACGAGTAGTGGCCTGTAGTGTCTGACCCAGTATACGAGTAGTGGCTTGTAGTGTCTGACCCAGTATACGAGTAGTGGCTTGTAGTGTCTGACCCAGTATACGAGTAGTGTCTGACCCAGTATACGAGTAGTGGCTTGTAGTGTCTGACCCAGTATACGAGTAGTGGCTTGTAGTGTCTGACCCAGTATACGAGTAGTGGCCTGTAGTGTCTGACCCAGTATACGAGTAGTGGCTTGTAGTGTCTGACCCAGTATACGAGTAGTGGCTTGTAGTGTCTGACCCAGTATACGAGTAGTGGCTTGTAGTGTCTGACCCAGTATACGAGTAGTGGCTTGTAGTGTCTGACCCAGTATACGAGTAGTGGCTTGTAGTGTCTGACCCAGTATACGAGTAGTGTCTGACCCAGTATACGAGTAGTGTCTGACCCAGTATACGAGTAGTGTCTGACCCAGTATACGAGTAGTGTCTGACCCAGTATACGAGTAGTGGCCTGTAGTGTCTGACCCAGTATACGAGTAGTGGCCTGTAGTGTCTGACCCAGTATACGAGTAGTGGCTTGTAGTGTCTGACCCAGTATACGAGTAGTGGCCTGTAGTGTCTGACCCAGTATACGAGTAGTGGCTTGTAGTGTCTGACCCAGTATACGAGTAGTGGCTTGTAGTGTCTGACCCAGTATACGAGTAGTGGCTTGTAGTGTCTGACCCAGTATACGAGTAGTGGCCTGTAGTGTCTGACCCAGTATACGAGTAGTGTCTGACCCAGTATACGAGTAGTGGCTTGTAGTGTCTGACCCAGTATACGAGTAGTGGCCTGTAGTGTCTGACCCAGTATACGAGTAGTGGCTTGTAGTGTCTCACCCAGTATACGAGTAGTGGCTTGTAGTGTCTGACCCAGTATACGAGTAGTGGCTTGTAGTGTCTGACCCAGTATACGAGTAGTGGCCTGTAGTGTCTGACCCAGTATACGAGTAGTGTCTGACCCAGTATACGAGTAGTGGCTTGTAGTGTCTGACCCAGTATACGAGTAGTGGCCTGTAGTGTCTGACCCAGTATACGAGTAGTGTCTGACCCAGTATACGAGTAGTGGCTTGTAGTGTCTGACCCAGTATACGAGTAGTGGCCTGTAGTGTCTGACCCAGTATACGAGTAGTGTCTGACCCAGTATACGAGTAGTGTCTGACCCAGTATACGAGTAGTGTCTGACCCAGTATACGAGTAGTGGCTTGTAGTGTCTGACCCAGTATACGAGTAGTGGCTTGTAGTGTCTGACCCAGTATACGAGTAGTGGCTTGTAGTGTCTGACCCAGTATACGAGTAGTGGCTTGTAGTGTCTGACCCAGTATACGAGTAGTGGCTTGTAGTGTCTGACCCAGTATACGAGTAGTGGCTTGTAGTGTCTGACCCAGTATACGAGTAGTGGCTTGTAGTGTCTGACCCAGTATACGAGTAGTGGCCTGTAGTGTCTGACCCAGTATACGAGTAGTGTCTGACCCAGTATACGAGTAGTGGCTTGTAGTGTCTGACCCAGTATACGAGTAGTGGCCTGTAGTGTCTGACCCAGTATACGAGTAGTGTCTGACCCAGTATACGAGTAGTGGCTTGTAGTGTCTGACCCAGTATACGAGTAGTGGCCTGTAGTGTCTGACCCAGTATACGAGTAGTGTCTGACCCAGTATACGAGTAGTGTCTGACCCAGTATACGAGTAGTGTCTGACCCAGTATACGAGTAGTGGCTTGTAGTGTCTGACCCAGTATACGAGTAGTGGCTTGTAGTGTCTGACCCAGTATACGAGTAGTGGCTTGTAGTGTCTGACCCAGTATACGAGTAGTGGCTTGTAGTGTCTGACCCAGTATACGAGTAGTGGCTTGTAGTGTCTGACCCAGTATACGAGTAGTGGCTTGTAGTGTCTGACCCAGTATACGAGTAGTGGCTTGTAGTGTCTGACCCAGTATACGAGTAGTGGCCTGTAGTGTCTGACCCAGTATACGAGTAGTGGCCTGTAGTGTCTGACCCAGTATACGAGTAGTGGCTTGTAGTGTCTGACCCAGTATACGAGTAGTGGCTTGTAGTGTCTGACCCAGTATACGAGTAGTGGCCTGTAGTGTCTGACCCAGTATACGAGTAGTGGCCTGTAGTGTCTGACCCAGTATACGAGTAGTGGCTTGTAGTGTCTGACCCAGTATACGAGTAGTGGCTTGTAGTGTCTGACCCAGTATACGAGTAGTGGCCTGTAGTGTCTGACCCAGTATACGAGTAGTGGCCTGTAGTGTCTGACCCAGTATACGAGTAGTGGCTTGTAGTGTCTGACCCAGTATACGAGTAGTGGCTTGTAGTGTCTGACCCAGTATACGAGTAGTGGCTTGTAGTGTCTGACCCAGTATACGAGTAGTGGCTTGTAGTGTCTGACCCAGTATACGAGTAGTGGCTTGTAGTGTCTGACCCAGTATACGAGTAGTGGCTTGTAGTGTCTGACCCAGTATACGAGTAGTGGCTTGTAGTGTCTGACCCAGTATACGAGTAGTGGCTTGTAGTGTCTTGCATGGGTACAATGGCAATAAAGGATGGACCAATATTGCTATTGGATTAGACCCCTTTTTCCGTGGTTAATATATATATATATATATATATATATATATATATATATATATATATATATATATGTATTGAGTGTGTACGAAAACCCTAATAATACTTGAAAATTAATCACTGTGCACCCTTGTCTTTCTGTTGATTACAGGTAAACTATCCTTGAGGGCACAAATTATAAAACCCAGCCAATACAAAATTGCATCCATTAAAATAAATGCTCTTTTTAAAAGATCTTGATTAAAGGATAAAAATACGGTAGGGTTATAATAAATCAAATGGAGACCACAAAGAGTTTTCATTTCTCATGTGAAACATGTACTAAGTATGTTGTTAAACTTTTCTCTCGCCACTCGATTTGGTCCCTCGCTTCGCTCGGCACCAAATCTCTTGGTACTCGAGAAAAGTTTACCAACAGTCGTGACATTGGAAAAATGAAAAATGAAATACAGTGTAGTCTGATTTTGTTTAAGGATTAACGATAGACATTTGGTAAACCAAAAATGTACAAATCCACGTGGTTAAGATTTCTTGTGCTCGAGCTACTACACATTATATCCACTTACCATTCAAAACAGATATGTTAGATTACTAGTAATCACGATTATTTTATCACAGTAGATTGTAGCTAAGGTCTGCTATTGAGGATATGTTGTCTTTCGAACTCTTATTCAAATTTAAGTAACACTATTAGACTTATAGACCTACACATTTCTGTGGGTTTTGTTCAGTATACAAAAAATGTACATGTATATGAATATCTATTACATACCTATTGCCTAATCTCGATTTTGATTTTATTATAGAATTTATGAGATTGTGCACTACGTTATTCTTTTTCACACTTTTGTGGATCCACAAACAAATTAAATACATGTATATAAGATGTAACGCTACAAACAAATACTCCCTCTTTCTGATATAGTCAGCAGATAAAACCAGATGCTTGTCTCTTTCTGATATAGTGAGCAGATAAAACCAGATGCTTGTCTCTTTCTGATATAGTGAGCAGATAAAACCAGATGCTTGTCTCTTTCTGATATAGTGAGCAGATAAAACCAGATGCTTGTCTCTTTCTGATATAGTGAGCAGATAAAACCAGATGCTTGTCTCTTTCTGATATAGTGAGCAGATAAAACCAGATGCTTGTCTCTTTCTGATATAGTGAGCAGATAAAACCAGATGCTTGTCTCTTTCTGATATAGTGAGCAGATAAAACCAGATGCTTGTCTCTTTCTGATATAGTGAGCAGATAAAACCAGATGCTTGTCTCTTTCTGATATAGTGAGCAGATAAAACCAGATGCTTGTCTCTTTCTGATATAGTGAGCAGATAAAACCAGATGCTTGTCTCTTTCTGATATAGTGAGCAGATAAAACCAGATGCTTGTCTCTTTCTGATATAGTGAGCAGATAAAACCAGATGCTTGTCTCTTTCTGATATAGTGAGCAGATAAAACCAGATGCTTGTCTCTTTCTGATATAGTGAGCAGATAAAACCAGATGCTTGTCTCTTTCTGATATAGTGAGCAGATAAAACCAGATGCTTGTCTCTTTCTGATATAGTGAGCAGATAAAACCAGATGCTTGTCTCTTTCTGATATAGTGACCAGATAAAACCAGATGCTTGTTTCAATATTTACGTCGTACAACCGGATCCATTCTTTCCACCGAATCAGTACTGCATGAACTTCGTACGTCATGCTGGAGCACCTCCACTGAGATGTGAAAACGGTAGGAAATACTGAAATTGCATGTAGAATTACCCTCTTTGATGACCTTCCAAATTTAATGATATAGCATCAATGTTAAACACTGGAAGAAAGTGTTAAAATGTAACTGTCTAAAAAGTTTTTGCAATTATCAGTCAATTTAAGATTTATTCAGATTGGAGTTATTCATTATGAAAAGGTTTTAAATCATTTTTTCATATTTATTACCAAATGCTCTTGTTGCCTTGGCGCATACGAAATAACACTCTAAAACTAACAGTTTTACTACAGAAAGGGCAGAACATATGAATTTTTGCTATATAGAGAACATTGGAAATTGTAAAATATCTTCGATTCTCAAGCGGTAATCATTATATAATTTTCATGATGTATACCTACGTTAAAATGAAATATTTTAAAAAGTTTATTATTAGGCTGTCTATCGCATGATTCTTAGGTGTACTCTTATTTACTTGAATGCTTAAATGCTTGTTTATTTTAGGTGTCCGGCAACAAATAAATCAGAGGACGTCGTTTGTAGACGGATCCGCAATCTATGATTCCGATTACTCTAGCGAGAAGGATTTGAGAGCACCTGGTAAGCAGTGCAGTGTTGGCATGGATGTAAAAGAAAACAATTTTTGAACTCTTCTAAAATGAAATCAACATTACTTATATAGTTTATATATTCAACTATTGTAATAAACAATTGTATTGTAGATAAACAGAAAGTTAGACATAACATGTTGTGCATCGCCTTCATTTCTTTTTGGTTACTCGTGTCATGAACATTTTTAAAATGACCATGGTTTATTTCATTCACATTTCATTCCTAGACTTTGGTAGACTTAAGGAGAACTTTCAAAATCTGCTTCCACCTCATCCTAGGGGATGCCCAGCGGCGATCATGACTGATTACCATTGTTTTGTCGCAGGTATGTTTAAAATATCTTTGAAATCAGTTTCTTTTTGTTTCATTTAAATCTATGTACACTGTAAAATCTCACATAAAGTTTAACGAAAATGTTCTACAATACTAATTTTCAGTTAATCAACAGAGCGATTAACTATTATTAACTAAATGTCATTTTATATTAGAGTTATTTTTATCATAACAAGAAAAATGGTTTGATTTTACGTAAATGAAAACCAAATAGTTTAGTTTTATACACATTATCTTTCATTGACAGTATCACATATGGGTCAATATTTCTCTCATATTGATTAGGTAAATTGTGTAGTTTCTAGTATGTCGATCCTTACTTTGCGTGACGATGGCTAAAGTTAGGTTACGGCTAAGCGGTTTAATATTATATGATAGCGTCATATTTATGGGGATCGGCAGACTAGAAGTGTGTTGGTGAATCTAGCGATTGACTTTTGGTAGTGATTTGCTGAATTCAAATTGGTTCATCCCGATAATTCTATGAATGTATAATTTAGCCAAATATGAATACTACTGAATTTCAGTATGTTACAGGTTTAGTGGTTCAACATCATATAAACGTTTTGATAAAAATTAAAAAGTTACGGGCAGAGAAACGGATGTATCGATTATATTTCCGATTATCGACTTGTCTAACATATTACAGAAATCTTTCTCAGATTACAGATGTAAATTTTCATTATTCATCATTTCTGCCATACCTGATTTTGATTCACACATGACCTCCCCCAAATAATTTCCTTGACAGGCGATCACAGACCTAGCGAAACACCAACTTTGACCGTTCCGCACATCACGTGGCTAAGACGTCACAATTTAATTGCTGACGCATTGAGGCACGCTACAGGCATAACGGATGATGAAACTCTTTTCCAGGAAGCGAAAAGGATAGTGATAGCACAGCTTCAACATGTTACATTCAACGAATTTTTACCCGGTGTACTTGACGATAAACATATGAATGATTTCAATCTACGATCACATCCAATTGGGCATGCTGAAGTTTACAACCGCTATATCGACCCAAGGACAATTAATGCGTTTGGCGTAGCAGCTTATCGTATGGGTCATAGCTTGGTCAGAAATTCTGTTGGACATGACAGAGGATTCGGAGATGTCCGAGAATTTCCGGTGAGTGAGCACTTTGAGCGTCCCGATCTCATGTTTAATAATGGATATGAATTCATGGCTCGGTGGATGTCAAGAGAGCCAAAATCTAGGTCTGACAGATTCTTAGTTGATGGAATCAGGAACAGACTGTTCGAATCCCCACCAGATCCAAGAATGCACCCATCAGAAACCCTTTCTTTCGATTTGGGAGCATTGAACATCCAGAGAGGCAGAGATCATGGTATTCCCTCTTACAATGCTTACAGACAATTTTGTGGATTCTACAGAGCGAACTTTTTTGCAGCTGTCAAAGGTGGACTTGATTTTCATTCTCCAGAAGCAGCAGCTGCACTTCAACGAACATACAGGTCAGCTTTTATGACATACGAAGTACTCAACACTTTATGTTACATGATTAATTTATTTGAATGATTATTTTACAAAAGGATCAAAGTTAGATACGATGTACAGTACAAATGAGTGCAGACGACGAGTAATTTTGTAAATGTTAAAATGTCTTTGTCTTTTGACAGTCACGTGGATGATATTGATCTTTATGCTGGAGGTTTGTCAGAGACTCCTCTTCGAGGGAGCATCCTAGGACCAACATTCCAGTGTATCATCGCTTACCAGTTCAGTCTCTATAAACACGGTGATCGTTTCTGGTACGAACGAACCTTCCCAGAAAATCCAGTGGCGGCATTCAACCCTGGTAAATTCACCAACAAATTTGAAATCTAGGTCAAGAAGGAAACTACGTAATAATTATATAGTATTTAAATTCTCTGAACCAAATAATTTCGCAGCTTGCTACAATAGGTTTACATGCATAAAACCTATTATAAGATGATTGAGGCATCATATTTTGTCACCCAAATTAAATCAGTTTTTGATGTCTGTTCTAGCCGAGTTAGCACAGATTAAGCAGACAACATACTCCAAGATCCTGTGCTCAGTTATGAAGAATATAGGAGTACCACACTCCTTTCAGCCCAGTTTGATGTTAAGAACTAACATCCCAGGGTAAGTCTCTCTATCATCTCTGGTTTTTCTTTGTCCCTCTCTAAAATTAGAGTTTGTTCGTATTTTGCTGATCACCTTCGTTGTATAGAAAAACTATTTTATGATCAAATTTTTTGTAAAGTATTTTTGCAAAATCAACAAATCCTGGAAATTACTTTAAGATTATTTTACAAGAAGACTACCCATTCGACTACCCTTTCCACTAGATCAATTATTTGCTCTTTTTAAACTGAAACACGAAATTGTATTCATGTGATGATATGATTTTTCAAGGATTTTATTTTGGCAGTTTAAGTGTTTAGCACACTATACATATTTTGACTTAAATTGAAGGTGATTCATGATCTTGGGATCATGCTTACTGTAACATTTCGAATATGTGTAATTGGTAAACTGTTTGGTTTTATTTTGAAATACATGTATATACCTGGTATTGTATATTTTAGTTACAAATATCAGTCTCTATGAAAACATTTCAATATTATGGTACCAAAGTTCATGACATCTTGTATTTTGAAGAAACACACGTTATACTCGAATGCAGGTAGTTTCCGGGAAAAATATTATGACCCCTTTCTTTTATTCACAGCAATGCTCCAGTCCCATGTCATGTACTCTTGCAAGGCAGTCCGCTCGGATTCGACATCACACCATTTGCACAACAGCTTTTACGATTAGGCGGCCGTCGAGGTCCATTTGTTTTGAGACCTAGTCCATTGAATCCAGGCATGCGCAGTATAATGCAGGTTCGGGGACCGGGGTTAGACAGAGATATGTTTATGGCTCCCATAAATCCAGGGAGAGTTATTCCGACAGGAAGGAGACGGAGAAGGAAATTATACTAGTATATAAATAATGTATTTTATAATAAAGGTTCGTGTATAATTCCTTTGCATTTAGTTTTTTCCTTCAAGTTGCTGTTCATTTGGAATGATTTTGTACAAAATGGCCTAGATATGATTAACTAGTACTATTGGCTGGGTTTCATAACATGCATCTGGCTAATAGTAAGGAGAATGGTGGACGAGCGTCTGTGTAATAGGGTACCTACTTTGTGTAATCAAATCCTCTTACACTTTCAACTTGACGTTCCTCCAACTTTGTACACCTGCTATGGATACATTGAAGATCCGCATGTGTCTTTTTAAAAGTGATCAGACATTTTTTGAAAAATTTACATGTAGTTGAACTTTGTCATTGATTAAGCATGTCTTGAATAGACAATACCTACTTTTGTAATCACTTCCTCTTACATCATTTATTTGACATTCTTCAGAAATTGTACAGCCGTTATGGAAGGTAAAGATAACGAACAGTGATCAATCTCATAACCCGTATAAGCAATATAAAATAGAGAGCCGGGCAAACATGGACCCTCGGGACATAACAGGGATGGTATCAGGTGCTTAGGAGGAGTAAGCATTCCCTGTCGACCGGTCACCCCCGCCGTGAGCCCAATATCTTGATCAGGTGAACGAAGTTATCCGTAGTCAAAATCAGTGTACCAAGAACGGCTTAACAATCGGTATGAAATATTAGATCGTTATAAGGAAATGCGAAATGCTGACTTTAAACGAGACTGTTGGAACCCCTAAACCATCAACTTGTTTGTCAGTAGCCTGAATCGATTTAAAAACTGAGTATATGCAGAACAAGCTTTTGCCTATCGAATCAGTTCGCAACTGAGTTAAGGCTTTCCCCATAAATACCAGTGCTGTACATAAATGTACTTTACCGCACTGGCACATTACATGACGACACAATGAAAAATACGTCATGACAAAGGTCATATCTACAGTCCTTTTGCGGTTGGAAATGTCATTATTTACAATGTTCAAGTGAATCTTTTTCATGTTCAACCTATCTTCTGGCATAATCTGCAACATAATTTATAATAGAGATGAATGTCCAGCTGGACTACAGTTGAAAGAAGATGAAGAACAAGAACACGTAGGTGGATTAAGTATAAGATGGTCTATATTTAGGCACTGCAAAGTTTGTTTGTAATTTGAAAGTTTGGATGCAATAGTAGAATTATATTTGTAGGAAATACTGGGTGTAGACTGGAATTTGAAATAAGTTGGAATACACGACTGAACTCGTATATGACGAAGAATGTTGCTCATGTTGACGGCATCTTTCTTTTGTTTGTAAATTTGAGCTTAAGGAACTGGCGGCATGATTTGTAAGGAATATCATCCATGACCCGTGGTAGTTTAAAGAGCCTGTGATTTGCTACATCCATAATCATAGAATTCAGTCTATATTCAGGTGTTGAAAAATCCAAGTATAGACTAGCTGTGGCTTCTTCAAATAACGTATGTAAAACACTCAATGGAACAGAGTAAAGTTTTGTACGAAAATGATGTGGACCTAAATGTCTAATGACGTAAGGTAAAAGTGAATCAAACGTGACATCATTTATACTTGGTTTTTATCTATATGAACGATGTCCATAACTGCGTTTCCGTCTTTGAGTATTGGGAAAGAGTCCCATCACATTCACGTTGTTTCATTGTGGACAAATGAAATTCCCCACATCATATGCATTATCATTGCATCCATTTGGAAATGCAGTACCTAGAGTCCTGATCCAGTGCTCTTCTAGCTGTCCACGAAAAGGGGTGCTTAATGTTGGATTGTTTGTGTGATGGTAAATTGTTTTCAAAATCCTTACCTTTATAGACAGGATGGAGTGGTCTGGTGCAAGGTGAAGATAACGAACAGTGATCAATCTCATAACTCCTACAAGCAATACAAAATAGATAGTTGGGCAAACTGGTGAATTGAAATGATTGTAGAGAAGTTACCACCATTGTTTATTTGAAATATGTGCCCCGCGATTCTTTTATCAAGTGAATCATTAGTTTCTCCAACTCAAATTAAGCCACACAGGTTACATTCAATAGCGTAGACAACGTTAGAAGATTTACAAGTCAAATTGTCATAAGTTATGTGGTACAGAAACTACGTCCGGTGAGATTACTACTAAATGAATTTTTAGTGATCACTGATCAGTATATCACAAGTTTAACAAATTTTTACAGAACATTTGGAGATCAAGCACATGAGATCTGAAAAGGAATCATCCAAAATATCTCTTAGAGGAATATAACAGTCTTAAATTTGGGTATAGGAACTTTGTTTATGTACCAAAGCTCACAATTTGACTATTGTACATAAGACAAATCTTTGATATCGCGAGTGATGATCCGTGGGATATTAACCGATCTGTTGGAACCTGTGCCCATTATAGACTCTACGGAGTAACACCTTTTTATACTTGTCGACGTGTCAGCCAGTGTTGTTTTGTTATTGTTTATATTCATGAGGGAACATATATCGAGCGACAAGTATCCTCGGAGGCAGACTGTCCACCAGCGGAGATACAAGCTCGGTGGTTAAATGAAAGGTGAATATAACGAACAGTGATCAATCTCATAACGCCTTTAAGCAATACGAAATAGATTTTGGGATATTCAATTCATGAATGATCATTCTTAGTTGAGGGTAGAAAATACATTCTAGTACGTTTTGACATTGAAATTGTATGGTCATTTAAGAAAAATGTCAGTCATCTGAATCGATATCATAGATGACGCGTGATCTTTTGTTTTTGATAACTTATTTTAACAAGTATTTCTCACAGCTGTATTTGTGACCGAATGGTTTTGTGTCAAATTGAATGTGGTGTATCCTTGGTTCATTCGGTGCAGTGGAATTGGATAGTATGCCGGAAATACCACTGTGTTGTTAAAAGACTGGACATTTGTATGACCGGTTGTCTGCATGATGCCAGGTGAAGATAAAGAACAGTGATCAATCTCATAACTCCTATAAGCAATACAAAAAAGAGAGGTGGGCAAACACGGACCCCTGGACAGACCAGAGATGGAATCAGGTGCCTAGGAGGAGTAAGGTAACACCCGGTCCGATTTGGAGGTATGTTATTTTCGCTTAATTTTTATACGAGATGATTTCGTGCGCTGTGGTTTGCGAGTTTTTATATCAACACCAATACCTGCTGCATTTGTCATTCTCTTTATTGTAGATGACAATTTGTTCACGCCAACAGGTTGTCGTGTAAACCATTGATTTGAGATTGAAATTGCGTGTTGCTGAGTATGTTTAGCTAATTAAATGTTTTTGAGTAATCATTAATTAATTACATGTAATTTGTAGATAACTACAGGACATAGATCTGGGGACTCACAATTATTAAACATTTTGGGTTTTACAGTGCGAACATCTCTGGATTTTACTCCTTATCTTGTTTTCTTTTTGATTGTCGTTCTTTGAATGTTAAGTATTCAAGACCTGTAGTATAGTTTGTAAACAAATATCTCCCCATTACATGAACTTATGTTCATCGGATCCCCTCAGTCCGAAATATATGGTATTGAATAGCCAAAATGAGTTTAACATGCTTTATGGATTTTGTGCACCTAAAAGCCCACACACCCATGATTTCTTTATTTCGTAGTCATTTAATGCCTTTTGAGACAAATTTCCTTTCCCCTGATTTTTGAGATCACGCTGTTTTACCCGTACCAATTCACGCACTTTTGCATGTGAACTGCTTGAAACAACCTGAAAACCATATTTCATTTTACGTAAATGCCGATCGAAACTTCTCATGAAAAATGTAAAACTTATACTGTACCAATTTTGATGCACCAGATGCGCATTTCGACAAATAATGTCTCTTCAGTGATGCTCAACCGAAATGTTTGAAATCCGAAATAACAATGAAGTTTTAGAGCTATTATAGGGAAAAACATCGTGCCAAAAAAGTGAAGTCAAATTCGTCTAAGGATAAGAGCTATGCATGAGGGAGACAATCCTTAATTTTGAAATGAATTTCTAAAGATCTCAGTGTGTTCGGTTCATAATTAGAACCAACGGGTTCTCTTACACTCAGTGCTCCCACTGGACCAAAATTCCCTTTCGCCACTTTTTCGGGGTGCGGTGCGGCACAAATAATCTCATGCTTTACAATTATTTCCATCATATTTTTTTATTCATTACATTACATTGATTTTAGCATTTTGAATCAGTTACATTACTTAATCATATCCAGCTACCATACCTAAACACTTCTTTCTGAAATAATAAGAAGTTGATTTGTTTGATAAATTCTATTATGGAAATCAAAAATCAGATAATGAATCATTTAAATATAAACTTCATGATGCTACACCCCTCAGTGAAAACATTGTGTACATTGCCCGAAATGGAGATGTCACAAAACATCAAGCCCAATTTAGAGTCGTATCTCAACCATTCCCTACTAAATTTCCATTTTGGTATGGAAGATTTTGCAATTTGGACAGAATCAAATGTTCGAGCAGGTGGGGTTGACAGTAAAGCCAAACATAGATTTTTTTTTTTATTTTAGACTGAAGCTACAAGTTTAGTGTCAAAATAGAATGGGGTGCATAGTCTTATGAGATTAGCATTTTTATATTGTTGCGCATCGAACTTCAAAGAAAATTATTTATGAAAATTGCAATGTCAATATCAATGGTGACCGACCGCATTGTTTATGAAATAATCAAACACATCAAATTCAAAATCTTGTAATCAACGAGCTTGGCCGCAAAAACAAACAATTGATGTATATACATTATACACAGTAATACGGCCAAGTTAATTACCGGTCGGTTCTGTGGTTAAGAATTGACATTAATGTGGTGATGATAACACGATAATGAATAAGACTTTAAATGTTAAACAATTGACCACAGCAGGGTACACAGCTGTCTGATGTACTTTATTACGTAATCACCGACTTTTTTGCAGCCATACATTACCTGAGGCTATTATCTGGCCTTCGTGACCAGCTCTGTGTGCACTGGAGCGACGCGAGATTTCCGGTCGCACGCTTTGACTGAATAAACAGATTTTGACTGCATAAATAAACAGGTGATAATGTGTCACAGACAAAGGAAATTTTAAAATACAATTTATTGCAAAAATGGATTTTCGCCACTTTAATTTTTTTTCCGCCATTTTTGAAAAAAATTCGCCATTGGCGAAGCCCAGCTCGAGCACTGCTTACACTCAGAAAAAAATTGCACAGTACATTATTCAGGTCTGACGGGGGGGGGGGGGGGGGGGGCTTAGTTTTAATCAGACGACTTTGATTTTGAGTTTCAAGAAAAAAACCATATATATTTTTCAGAAAAGCTAAGAATACAATACTAAATCTTTATCACACTCCATATCAACCTGAGATTCCCAATATCAGCCCGAGGGCCGTAGGCTAACTCCGTTTACCTGATCAGGATATGGGGCTCACGGCGGGTGTGACCGGTCAACAGGGGATGTTTACTCCTCCTAGGCACCTGATCCCACCTCTGATGTGTCCAGGGGTCCGTGTTTGCCCAGCTATCTATTTTGTATTGCTTGTGGGAGTTATGAGATTGATCACTGTTCGTTATCTTCACCTCTATAGGAGTTATGAGATTGATCACTGTTCGTTATCTTCACCTCTATAGGAGTTATGAGATTGATCACTGTTCGTTATCTTCACCTTGCATTGGTCGAGAGTTCATATGGAGTGTGATACAGATTTTGCCATGCAGATTTTGACAGATGTACTAGGGGCAAAAGTGCAATAGATAATTCTGTTCATAATTGATTCTGCCGTACTAGGTGTGATGTTCTTATTGATGGATATAGCACGTATTCCTTCCTTACCTTTCATCTTATATATATATCAAATAAAGATATGAAACATAATGACAGCACCAATATTATGGCCGAATAATTAATACGATGATTATTCTTAAATCAATCTCTTGCTACGCAATATTTGATTCCCTTTCATCTACGTGATTAAGTATACGGCAATGTATACAATTAACTTTCCCCCTATTAAATTGGTCGCAAATGTGCTGACGTAAAAATATACAAGTGTACTTTATAACACAGTAAGAAAGAATAACGCCATTGATTTTATTATAAAGAAACTTCAAAAATCGTCCTGAAAAACATTTAAAATCGTCTTAATGAAAACACGTGCATAAACAGCCCGCAGGAAATAAACATTGATGAATACAAACTTATTTCATACAATGGGCAGTTTAGAGCCTGTCCACTATACAAACCGTGACAGATGTTTGCACTTTGTCACTAGCGTAAAACTTTCATTATAGTTGAACTGAAATGTTCTGAATATTAAATGTTATAACATGCCAATTATATAACTTGACAATAAAAGTTTCCATTATATTAATCAAAATATGATTTGATATGATTTCATCAATTATAAAACTTGCCCGGTTGACAGGATCAATTGGCGACAGAACTTCTGAATACGGCGGGTGTGACCGGTCGACAGGGGATGCTTACTCCTCCTAGGCACCTGATCCCACCTCTGGTGTGTCCAGGAGTCCGTGTTTGCCCAACTATCTATTTTGTATTGATTTTAGGAGTTATGAGATTGATCACTGTTCGTTATCTTCACCTTTCATGAAAGAGAAGTTGATAATTTTTCAGAAATATTAAAAGCATACGGGTGATATGAAAATCCAGTATCAGACTTGTCAAACCAAAAAGTACGTACCATCCATTCTTCTGTGTTCAGTAAACCAGAAGCAATCAAAGAATTAGATAGGTTTCATCACTGTTCGTTAACTTCACCTTTCGTAGCTTACATAAGGAATATGTTTTGATTCCAGCGACAAAGCTTGTAACAACATTGTATTTGTTTGTAAGGCTCATTATGACAACTGTATTTTAAGTGAACTTGGCATTAATTTCACATTTGGTAATCGTACTTACACTCCGACTGCCCTTTCAAAAGATGAAATTCTTCAAAATCATGCTTTAGGTTTAACACCTTTAATATCCCGGTCAGTGGGATGAATAGATATGAGTTACCGTCTTAAACTTCACAAAAAACTCTAACAAAGAAAGATACATAGAGGATATCTATATTGCGTGTTTTGATATTTGGTTTATCCAAAGAGTTGATTTGGTGTATTTATTCGCTCGGCAAGCCTCGCGAATAAATACACCATATCAAAGCTTTGGATAAACCAAATATCAAAATATGCAATTATAGATCCTCTATTTATCTCATGCGTCTTCTTTCCATTTAGTTTTGAGATGATCCCCAGTATGGTAGAAACAGCTGATTGAATTTGTTTTAAATCCGTGGCTCAGACGTCGTGCTTAATCTGTCTTCCTTACGCGGGAAAAAATAGTGCACTTATAACCCATTGATATACAGTACAAAAGGGCATTTTTTATAAAAGAAACCATGGATGAAAATTGTTTTAGAAGGGATTACAGTTTATAATTAATAATGGTTTTGCTATTCCAACAAAGTAACAACTATTGACCGAGTATTTATTTTTTGACGTAGGCCTGACCTTCTGATAAAAGTTTGATGTCGTCGTCGTTTTGAAATAAACATGTGTAACAACGATTAATGAAAGTAATATTTTAATGCAGCGTTATTAGAATGTTCAACAATTTACAATGAAAAGTAGAAGTCTTTGTGCCTTTGGATTTTATTTACGTTGTTTCTTTGGATCTGAGGGCGAGAAGGAATCCTGAGGCACTTTAAATAGGCCTAGCCTAGTAAATAAAGCTGTTGAGATTTGTTACATTCAATATGCTCCAGAAAAAAGCCTGTGCTTGTGAATACTTGGTACCACAGCATGTTGAGGTACTTTCGATTATGCTTGTCCAGTAGACGGTCGATTCCCTGTCGATCATAATAGTGTGCACATATTTTTGTTTTCTGATCGTAATTTTTGAGTAGTTATTGACCGAATTGACATTTTTATGGCCGGTATATCTTGCATTATATGTCACTGGGGGCAAAATCATTTTAATTTTGCTATAAAATAAATTCTAAATAAATACAGAATAACAAGTTTTACGCTTTATTTCATGCATCGATATGCATAAACGCAGAAAATATGTCATCCAAGCGGGGACAGTGTCAAAAGTAGTTCGGACCGGAAGTGTTTTATCAAACGGGCGTGTGATAAAGCTAATGCTTTATCTCACTTTCAATATACACCACACGTATGATATAAACTGCTGGATCCACTAAATGTTCTATCAAGTCCCTATCTTTGCCCTTCATAAAATATTAATAGCCATGAAGGAGAAACTTTAAGCGTATTCTAGCAAAACTATGCCAGAAGTGGTGTAAATCAAATATGGATTCTTAAATTTTTTTAAGAACTTTTAATAAATTTGAAATCGGAAAAATATTCTGAAATCAACAACATCAAACGTATGCCATTTCAACACTTTACACGACCATTTCTCACGATAAATTAAAGACTAAACTCTTTGACATCTTAGACAGTTGCTTTTTCAACAAAAATGGAAAAAAGAAAATATTCGTACCTAGCGATCAGTCTTTGTTAAAAACCACTCTGATTCAACGCACAAGTATTCTGAAGTTAAAATAAGAAACATATGTTGGAGTTCCTCATTGACAATATCTTCTTAGTGTTTGGTGATCAGATCTTTCAACAGTCTCTTGGAATTCTCATGGGAACGATTTGTGTCCCTTTGTTAGCTTTCTTATGAAGCAGAGTTTATTCATGGGAAGAAAAAATCTTACTGTGGCCTTCAATTCGACATTTAGATATATCGACGACGTTCTATCTATTAACAATGATCATTTTCATTCATATATTTCCCTGTGAATTCAAGATAAAATACACCAACGTTCTCCACATCTGCCTCTTACTTAAATATTTTATTGAAAATAATATTAACGGCAAACTAAGAACTCATCTTTATGACGAACGGGATGATTTTAGCTTCTCCAACGTCAACATCCCATATTTTTGTAGTAATATTCTATTATTACATGCCAATGGTGTTTATACATATGAACTGATCCGATACGCTTGTTCTGTGTATGATAAGTTTTTAAATCGAGGCAAGCTATTGACAAACAAATTGATGGTGCAGGGATTTCAAGAGTCTCGTTAAAATTCAGCATTTCGCAAATTCAATACAACCTATCATTGGATCAAATGCTGTCTGACGTGTTTCATACCGATTGTTAGGCCGTTCTTGGGACACTAATTTTGACTACGGATAACTCTGTTTTCCTGATCAAGATATCGGGCTCACGGCGGGTGTGACCAGTAGACATGGGATGCTTACTCCTAGGTACCTCATCTCACCTCTGGTGTATCCAGGGATCACGTCTTCCAAACGTCTATTTCAATTTCCTCTTGAATGAATTGTTCTCCATTATTAGCTAACTGGGTTTTATATTCTTATGAGGCAGAATTTATCAAACAACTTCTACATCAGGTTTTCAATTCGACATTTATAAATATCTATGACTCTTCATCTATTAACAATATTCATTATAAGTCGATTCGATATATCATAATCCCAATGAACCTAAAATAAACATTAGGTAGTCTTCCACATCTGCTTTATACTTAGAAATTTCATTGAACATAGGTGTTAAGGCTAACTAACAACTTTACTTTATGAAAAACTGGATGACTTCAACTTCTTCATTCTCAGCTTCCCATATCTATGTTCCGTTATAACCTGCATATGGTTTTATATCTATCAACTGATTCAATATGCAAGAGCATATTTGCTTATGATCAGTTTTTAAGTTGAGACAAGCTACTGACAAACAAGTTGATGTTATAGGGGTTTCATCAAACTCTTTTGAAGTCAACATTTCGCAAATTCTATGGTCGTTATAATATAAATATCTAGTTTTCCAATATTATTCCATGTTACTGAGCCTGTTATTGGGTCGAATGCTGCTGACGTGTTTCATACCAATTGTTAGACCATTCCTTACACATTGATTTTGACTACGGATTACTCCATTTATCTGATCACGGCAGTGGTGATCGGTTGACTGAGGATGCGTACTCCTCTTAGGTTCCTGATTCCACCTCTGGTATATCCAGGGGTCCGTGTTTGCCCAACTCTTATTTTTGTATTCCTAAGAGGAGTTATGAAATGGGTGACTGTTCATTACCTTCCCCTTTTCATAAGGCTGAAAGTCAATGTCCGAGACGTGCATTAGTCAAGATCAAACTTAATGTTTGACCTATTTTTTCATCTATGATGAAATCAAGTAGTTTGTGTTGCAGAAGGTATATAGATACCTTGAATATGGTAGTTTTTAAACAATATCTTTAAAAATATAAAACGTTTCATTTTCATTAGCATTACGCGTAATCATGATAATAGGCCCAATCAATCATAATGCTAAATAGTCTTACCCTTCCATTATGTGGGCGTTGGACCGGTTTGTCTCGAAGTGGTATATGTCCCAGCCCATAACATTGATAGGTTTTGCCTTGGTACAAGGGCTGGTGTAGTAGTAAATACCGACATTGTACAACCTAACACAGCCATTTGACGTTCGGCATTCGGTTTTGACTCATATTTTGCCATTGTCCAATCATCAACACCTACAAAATTAGAACAGTTTTGATCCCAATTAAAGACTAAAGCTTCGGGGTATTAAATTCCTCCTTGACGTCTTAAATTCAGAGAAGGAATTTTGACTTAATATCCTCATAGTCCATCGGGAGATATTTTACGTCTTTTGTCCCTTTACCTTTATCATCCTCCGGGTTATTTCCTTACTGAGGAGGCCTTTTTCCGTAGGAAATTCCATAGGACCTCCGTGTTCTTGTAATAAAGAGAGTATGATCCTCGTTCCAGTCGTGGTCACAATATTGATTGTTTATTGAACACTCCATCCGTTTCCCGAAGGTTTCTTATATATATTTATACATCTGAGTCGTACTGGTCCTGCTTTAGTGAACATCTGAGTCGTACTGGTCCTGCTATAGTGAACATCCTCGGCGTGCTTTGGGCGGTACGCATCCAAGTTCAAATTCAACTTTTTTGCATTTTGTGTATGACGTTTTCATGCAAGGAGCAGTACGTTTGTCATTTTTTTTAAAATAAAATTTTACTAAAATATTTTGCAATGGCATACAAAAAGTAATGATCTATCAAATAATATTTCCGCTTAAGAACACGTCACAACCAATGGAAACCCACACCTTCGTTTGTCACATACGTCCTCGTAAGATGAATCTTCACTGCAAGTATGAACGGTAGAAAATTGATCTCTAAGACTGAAAATACTGTTGATATGAGTAACCTGCATATCATACAGATCACCTTTCAAAGATGCAATAGATTTGATTTCGAACAAAAGCCAAAATCTTGCAGAATTGCAAAGAGGTACATATATCTCTTTTCCAATTAAGTCATTCTGGAATTTATTTACTCAATTTTTACAATAAATGAATATAACAAAAACGAATATTGTATCTTGTTTAATGTTTCTCTTGATAATTTTTCACTCATATAGAGAGGTCACCAAGACCGGTGAAGGGCTTCAAATTTAGGCCTTTATTGAACATTTTAAAAAAAATGTAATTTGATTTAAATTTTAAAAATCTTAATTTAAGCTCGGCGTTTATGGCCATTGAGCAATGAGGGTTCTTTAGCGTATCACACCTACTGTGTTACAGGACATCTGTTTTTAAGATCATCTCCGAGGACCCGTGGCATTCACACTTGATACTGACGTTTGGCGATGGAACTGTCACGATTTAGGTTTGTCGCGGCCGGGATACCCCGGCCTTCCGCATGCGGGGCGAACGCTCTAACCTCAAAAAAGAAGACATAAATAGATAAAACTTTTCTACTTATAGTGACCAGTTAAAGTGCTACCACATTCTAGTCAAAGTTTATTACAATTTGAGATTCATTGTCTTTCACAAATATGTTGTAAATCTGCTTGCCTCATCTTATTCATATCCAGATTGATCAAAATATGCAACGTGGGATAAAATTCATATCTTATAATTACAAATAATGATGCATGCAGTTTCAAAAAAAAAAGTTAATCAAAGCTCCAATGATTGACACGTCATAATATATAACTTTATGATAGCAAAAAAGTAATTCATGCGGTTTCCAAAAATATTCATTCAACTTCCTGTGAATGTCATCGATCGAACGATATTATAGCGTCACAATAAAAAGAAGTAGATATGAAATTTATTACTGATTTATAGATATTGATATGTTTTAGTTTGACAGCGTCCATTTGACATTGATGCAGGCATATCTTATATCTTTAAATAGCACGTATTTAAAAGCTCTTTACTTTAATCGTTTTAATTAGATACAGCTGAAGTAGAAGGATGGAAGAATGGTATTGGGTCTTGATAGTTGTTTGTGTGGTAGCTCAAGCTGCTGCACAGGGAATGAATGATATCGTGAATGAAGCGGTCAACAGTGTCTTCAGGGGTGTGGCGGACAGAGGAGGCTCACCTATGGCCAGATTTGGTCAGACATTAGCTGATTTTGGGGGTACAGCAGGGACCGGCCCTTCGCCTACTTTGGGACAAATTCCTGCAAGTAAGTATCGAATACGGAAGCGTATTAGTGCCACGTTTTTACTTTTTATTTTTTTCATATTTTACACTTTAATCTGTCAAATTTACACTTTAATCTGTAAATTTTACACTTTAATGTGTAAAATTTACAATTTAATCTGTAAATTTTATACTTTAATCTGTAAAATTTACACTTTAATCTGTAAAATTTACACTTTAATCTGTAAAATTCACACTTTAATCTGTAAATTTTACACTTTAATCCGTAAATGTTACACTTTAATCTGTAAAATTTATACTTTAATCTGTAAAATTCACACTTTAATTTGTAAATTTTACACTTTAATCTGTAAAATTTACACTTTAATCTGTAAATTTTACACTTTAATCTGTACAATTTACACTTTAATCTGTACAATTTACACTTTAATCTGTACAATTTACGTAAGTGTAAAATTTACAGATTAAAATATAAAATTTACAGATTAAAGTATAAAATTTACAGATTAAAGTGTAAATTTTACAGATTAAAGTGTAAAATTTACAGATTAAAGTGTAAATTTTACAGATTAAAGTGTATAATATAAAATATAAAAAGTAAAAATGTGGCACTAATACGCTTCCGTAATCGAAAGATATAGTTGATAATTGCCCATTCTAAAAGACTTTCTCGCTTGTTTATTGTTTGTTAGGTGAACTATGCATATCATAACTTTTTTTTATTGAGGATATATCTTATGACTGACACTATATTAAAATATATGGGAAGTATCCTGTTGTGGATCTTTTCAATCCATCATTTTGCAACACATAAAATAAAAGTAATAATAATAATAATAACAATAATAAAGATAAATCAAATTTATATATTAATAAATAAAAGTAAAGTTCATATTTCAGGATCATAACGGACTTGTGCGATCTCTGAACGCTTTTGTAAGATGTGCGATCTCTGAACGCTTTTGTAATATGTACGATCTCTGAACGCTTTTGTAATATTTGGATGGACCGTCATAACCACATATAATTACTTTCTTTTGTACATGCAAATTCTTGAATATATCCTTAAAAATTAGAGTTAAATGTTAAAATCAGTACAAATAAACAAATTCAAGTAGCCACCAGATTCTTTTCCAATAATAGCCATAAAGTGGCCCATAACACTAAAATATTATGTAATGGCTCATTAAAACACTTCGTATGAAGCATGGTATCGCCATCGAAAGAGTGATTCAAACTCTCTATTATTTTATATGAATACGAAAGCAAAGATAACGAACAGTGACCAATTTCATAACTCCTATAACAGTATAAGCAAAACAAAATAGAAAGTTGGGCAAACACGGACCCCTGGATATACCAGAGATGGGATCAGGTGATTAGGAGGAGTAAGCATCCCCTATCTTTTGTGATTTTTTCCAGAAAGATAAAATATGTGTTTTGTATGTAAATAAGAAATTTTAGATTCCAAATGTTGCTGTTATTTGATGCATGATTTGAATATTTAATATAACTTGCCTAAAATACTCAGATAGACGTTTTAATTTTTAAAATAAGAAATATTTATGGAAATTAAAATTGAAAACGTTATTTGTTGATATCCACAGATAAAATATTAAATTAAAATGTCTTTTAGAAAAAAAAAGATATATAGGACAAATGTATTTGAAAAAGAAATTGAAATGAAATGACCAATATTCAGAAGGATTGCGATTTTTCAAACTTTAACTAAACCTGATCGGAATTATTTTTCAAAAAAAAGTAATCATAGTGGAGATTGTATCAATAGAAGTACATTCCCTTCATGTAAAATGGTTTACAGATTAAATGAATTGATATTTTAAAAATAAATTTCTTCATGAAATGTGCATACAATTAAAGTAGGGGTCTAGTAGCGTGACGTCATGTCCGGATCGAACTCCAGTATTGGTTCACGTACTATTATTATTGGGTGGATTTATACTGTTTTTACATTTACCTTGATGTTTTTTAATTTAGTAAAATGAATACAATAACACTCCATCACTTATATTTAAGTAGACTATGGATCCAATCTTCTTTCCATTTTTTGTCATCTAATTCACACATAAAACCAGAGGTACATATTTGTTTAATTGATATACAGGCCGGGGTATTACATGTTAAAATTATCTGTAAATTAAAAAAAATTCATGATATGCAATCATGCACTTGTGGAATTAAATAAAACAATTCTGCATTTGTTATATATTTGTTATCTTGTTATATATTTGTTATCTTCTGTTATGTGAAAATCATCTTCAAAATGGTTATTTTGGCCCAAAAATGTAAATATAAATTGAGATGCTGTGAAAATATTATGCTGAGAAAGGGCAGATTTTTTAAATGTATTTTAACAAGCATTCATATATGAACATAATATGTGAGTTTGAATGAAAAATCACAAGTCAAATTTTTAAAATATTCATATTAGTGGTGTTGCAGTGCCGTATTTTTGACTGCCGAGGGCCTGTATTGAGTTCAATTTTGTACCACCATTATTAAAAAACATGAAACTATGTTAAAATTTCACTTTTAATTATTTAGTTAAACATATTTATTTCATATTTGAGGAAAAAAATTGCAGCGTCATACCTCAAACAAAATTTTATGGACATATTCTAGGACTTCTTCAATGAATTCTGATATTGCCGTTTGACAAATGGGGGTACACGTAATAAAAATACCATAATTTACTCATTATACTGACAACCCCCCATTTTTTTGTTTTTATCATACCCTGAAATGAACAATCTAAGTATCTAAACTCAAATTTTTGAGAAATCACAAGTAGGTCCAGGACTAGGGACCTACCTTAACAACAATTTGATTATTTTAGTTAGTTCTATAAATTTGGATCGGGATTGGTACTTTTTTCTTTGGTTGGGTTCAAATATAAATATATAGCGATCGTTCTGAAATTTGGTAATTTCATTTCAATTTCTTTTAAAATTATATTTGTCTAATGTATTTTTTTTAAAGATTTGTATTTTTCCCCATATTTAAATATGTTTAACAAAAAATCTTTATAATTTATATAAATATTTTTTATTTCAAAACGTCTGTGAATCTTCTTTGCCGGTTTTATCAAATATTTATAACATGCATCAAATCAGAACGAAATACAAGTGATCGTTTATGAAGGATTAGCTAAAACTACACTTTTTACACTATTAATGTACGTAATTGTTAAAAATTGTGGTCCAACATCATATCTGCGATGACATCAATTAGATTACAGGGCTTCCTCAAGATCTAAAGAATGCCTGTAGGTACTGGCTGTTATTGTTATCAAAATAGCTCTCTGGTTTAGCTCTAAACCACAGTTTCTGCAGATGTCACTCCACCTGAGATCTATTGTTCAATGTTTGATTGACAGACGGCTAACAGTTTGGGGGTGTTGACTTAAAGTTGGGTCTTTAATTGCTGGGATAAAATTTAGAAATTCATTTCAAAATTAAGGATCATCTCCCTCATGCTTAGCTCTTATCCTTGGACGAATTTGGCTCCATTTTGTGGCACTCTAGTTTTCCTTTTAGCTCTTACAAGTTTATTGTTTTTTCGAATTTCCAAAATTTCGGCTTGAGTATCACTGAAGAGATATTATTTGTCGAAATGTGCATCTCGCGCATCAAAATTGGTACAGTATAAATTTTAAATCTATGTGAGCTCGAAATTCATACTTATATATTTTATTGAAATATATATTAACGGCAAACTGACAACTCAACTTTATGACCAACGGGATGATTTCAGCTTCTACATCATCAACTTCCCATAGATGGAGCAATATTCTTTTATAACCTGCATATGGTGTTTATATCCACAACTGGTTCGATATGCAAGAGTTGTTCTCTGTATGATCAGTTTTTAAATTGAGGCAGCCTACTGAAAACAAGTTGATGCTACAGGGGTTTCAACAGTATCGTTTAAAGTCAGTATTTCACAAATCATATGGTCGTTATAACGATCTAGTTTTCCAATACAACCTATCATTGGGTCAAATGCTATCTGACGTGTTTCACATCGATTGTTAGGCCGTTCTTGGCACACTGATTTTGACTACGGATAACGTTTACCTCATCAAGATATAGGGATCATGGAGGGCGTAACTGGTCGACAGGGGATACTTAATCCTCCTAGGCACCTGACCTCACCTCTGGTATATCCAAGGGTTAGTGTTTGTCAAACTGTCTATTTTGTATTGCTTACAGGAGTTATGAGATTAAACACTATTAGTTTTCGTCATCTTTCATATTCCTATGCAAAACTTTCAGCCAGAATCACCCCACCCCGTAATTATGGTTTCAGTAAGTTTATGCAAATTGCAAGTTTTTAAAGTTGTATGCACACGAATTGAGCTGACAAGTTTCAAACTTTATTATTCCATTTTTATTGGTTACAATGTTTAACTAAAATATTTGTAATAATCAAACAAAATTTGAATATCAGTTTTTTTTTAGTTACAAGTGAGATACAGCACTCACAATTCTTTGTGATGTAAACAAGGCTCGTGCCATGTTTTTGTCAAATTTTTTGTGGAGAGTACGTAATCACAAAATCTTGACTTGTAAGGATGTGTTTTTGTTTACATATAGATTGCTGAATTGAAAATAGCATGTTTAAAACAAAATGAGATGTGCCAAACACTAGAAAATATCTAATTGTGTTAAGAATTAACATGTAAATTGAAAACAATCTGCTTTAAACGAAACTTTTAGTAGTATATTTAACTATGTAATCAAAAACATGCCATGAGCCTTGCTTACATGCAAGGTGAAGATAACGAACAGTGATCAATCTCATAACTCCTACAAGCAATACAAAATAGATAGTTGGGCAAACACGGACCCCTGGACACACCAGAGGTGGAATCAGGTGCCTAGAAGGAGTAGGCATCCCCTGTTGACCGGTCACACCCGCCGTGAGCCCCATATCCTGATCAGGTAAACGGAGTTATCCGCAGTCAAAATAACAAAGAACTGTGAGCTCTGTATCTCCCATGTACCTCATCAGCTGGCATTCAAATTTTTGCTGACCATTAGAAATACCTTAGTTAAGCATTCTAAAATTGGAAAAATAAAATTTGAAAATTTTCAGCTCAAATCGTGTCTATGTCCCTTTAACTTTTCTGCTGAAGTGATTCATGAACTCCGTTTTCAACTGTTTTAACACGATGTAATGAGAGACCAATGATCTTTCTTCATTGATCTGCGACTTTCAGATCGAGTCTTTGGTGGTGGAATAGCATCGATGCGAACAAGTGGTCGGGGATCAGGGGCAGCACGGGCGCTATATAGATTTTCTCAGAGTTATGCGCCAACTAACAATGTCCTTCTCAGTGACCGATCAACGTGGGCAGCAATGACTTCAAAGAGAATAGCCGAAAGGTTTGTATTCATTCCAAAGCAATTTTTACTATTTACGTCATAAAGGTAAGCAGAATTTGTGTTAAGGAATAAGTTTGTTTTGAAACAATGAAAAAGAAGAGTAATGCATGCGAAACCCCCTCTTGAATAATTCTCTGTAAGGTGCCAGGTCCCTTAATGTGTACAGCACAGATGGGGTACAGATATGTGATGGAAATCGTAGTACATAATGGTAGCTTAATATTTAATAGTCATTTCTTACAATATTGTAAGGCTTGCCTCTTATAATCCTCATCACACATAATCACAAGTCCTTTGTAGATCCAATGTTTATTTTCTTCACGTCAAACAATTCATATGGATACACAAAAACTACGTTGGTCCATGATTAAACAATGTAATCTTGGAACCACAACCCGTATAAAATCATAATCTTTCACAGGGTCTTATGAGTCGTGGGAGATAGCTCAAGATTTCAAAAGAATAAAAATAGCATTGTACAGTACAGGGAATTAACTCTGGGAAAGAGAAACTACATCTAGGAATTAATCAATACTACAGTTGTAATAATAATAATTTTAGGTTGTCGGGAATTGAATTGTCAGAAAATTAGATGTCAGGATTCTGCAGTTGTCAAGTTATTGTGATTTTTCCAAATATTAAATAGTTTCTTTATAATGACTATGATCTTTTCCACCTAAGTTTCTCTTTTGTTCTGAAATTCATGTGCTCGTGAAAGCTATCTATAAACTGAGCAGTTAGGAATTAGTCAATTAAATTACTCGAATTCCTGACAAAGAAATCTTTTCTCAACTCATGCGATAAAAAATGTTATCTCGCTACAGAAATGATATACAAAGTAATATTAATTGACTCAATAGAAATAATTGAATACCTTGTTTGGTTAATTTATTCAAATCGGTGCAGAATTCACTGCACTATATTTTGTTACCAAATAAGAAAGAAAATATATCCTTGGACGTGAACAAAATAGTTCAAACCATAGGACAGTTATTATAACAATAAAAGACTGAATCATAACTAAACCTTATCATCTATGTGTGTCTTAAGCTGGACCTTATGTTTATATTAAACAAGGAAAAACAATATTTGAACTAAAGCAATCAATGAACAATAATAAACCATGGCAATTCAACAGTAATATTATAACTTCCTACAATATACCTGCATGATATAGATAATATATAAAAAGGATTTAGATGAGATTTTATGGAGAAAAAATATGATTTAGTACTGGGGGTACCGAACAAGCTTACCAGAGTGCAGCACAAAGTCCGGAAATTGCTGACAGTTTTCAACGAGCATTTGGTCAATACTGTTTTGAGAGCCCTCGGTGTGATCGTTGGGATCCATACCGAAGGACAGACGGACAATGTAACAATTTGGATGAACCTTTACTTGGATCGTCGTTCACTCCCCAGCAGCGTGTCCTACCGGCGGCTTACGACAACTGTAAGTGTTATCATTTCGTACTCGTCCTACCGGTGGCTTACGACAACTGTAAGTGTTGTCATTTCCTACTCGTCCTACCGGCGGCTTACGACAATTGTAAGTATTATCATTTCGTACTCGTCCTACCGGCGGCTTACGACAACTGTAAGTATTATCATTTCGTACTCGTCCTACCGGCGGCTTACGACAACTGTAAGTGTTATCATTTCGTACTCGTCCTACCAGCGGCTTACGACAACTGTAAGTATTATCATTTCGTACTCGTCCTACCGGCGGCTTACGACAATTGTAAGTATTATCATTTCGTACTCGTCAATACAACGGACACATCTTCTGAATTTAAGAGTATTAAAATTGTGAATATACAATGTATGTGTACATGTATCTATTTTCGAGTATTCATAATCAAAGACAGTTGCACTTTACATGTAACTAAGAAGTCTACATTTATTATTGGTGGAGATAACGAACAGTGATCAATTTCATAACTGCTATAAGAAATACAAACATAAGAGCTGGGCGCAAACATGGACCCCCTAGATATACCAAATGTGGGATCACGTGCCTAGGAGGAGTAAGCATCCCTTGTCGACCGGTTACACCCGCCGTGAGCCTTATATCTTAATTAGGTAAATGGAGTAATCCGTAGTCAAAATCAGGGTGTAAAGAACGGCCTAGCAATTGGTATGAAACACGTCAGACAGCATTTGATCCAATGAAAAGTTGTATTGGAAAACTGGATCGTTATAACGACCATAGGATTTGAGAAATACTGGCTTTAAAAGAGAATGATAAAACCACTGTAGCATCAACATGTATGATTTTATGCTTCATTTTCAATCTTCGATGTCACTTACATTCCGTGTTGTAAATCATTTGAATTCATCACTGTCAACTAAGGCTCTAGAATCGTTTTAGAAATACCATTTGAAATCGTTACTGTCATCAAAGCATGTAGAATCCCTGTAGGATCCGTTTTGAAAATAGCAATTGAATTCATTGCTGTCATAGAAGCGCCTGTAATCCGTTCTTAACATCACATTTCTATTATTTACAGTCATTGCTGTGCTGAACATAGTCCCGTCTCTAAATTGATTTGGGTTTACTTACAGTTATCGACCGCCCTAGAGTCCGTTCTGTAATCCCCTTTAAACGTCTCCCCAGTGCTAGAACAGTCAGCAACAACATTCTCCAGCACACGTTTCGGGCTATGACACCTGTAAGTTCCACATTCTCGACGTATCTCACTCATCACGGACAGTTTATTGACCACGATATCATCTCCACTCCCACCGAAACTGGTAAATATTCTGCAAAATGAACAACCGTTATATCATCTAATTCTAAAAGAAAGAAGAAAGTGTTTCGAAATATTACTGGAATGTAATAGAAGTCAATAGTATTGCAAGATCAACTTGACTTGCACTGTAAAAGCCAACATATTAGATAGAGTTATCGACCCCTGTTTTATAGATGAATGGGAAGACGACTCCAAGATTTTAAAAAATGATGACAGCTTTTATCCATTAGCTGCAAGGTTTTACAAAACAAAACGAAAAAATCAAATAATTTTGTTTTAAAATGTTCTTGATAAATATTTCGAATTTTGAGTTACTTAGAACTATTCTATTGTACATGGGTGCGGAGAGCTTTCATTGATCGAATGTATCGTGCGTTACATAGATAACCTGTAGAGTAATTTTCAAACACTGACGTCTTCAGTATTTATGAATTTTAGCTGGAACCATGGAAAATCCAATATCAATTGGAGACTGCTGTTTTCCCGTAAGGTAAGATTCTTCATTGATATTTTACTTTTGGTTATAGTATACGTTAAAACACACCATTATCATCAACGAATCACTGGATAGTAATGCTAGTATGTCATCAACCAATAACAGGGCTGATGCTCTTTGCGATATATCATTAGTGACCATACACTGTGAAGATTACTTATTCGTCATCGTTTTTAGCTCACCTGAACCGAAGGTTCAAGTGAGCTTTTCTGATCACATTTTGTCCGTCGTCCGTCTGTCTGTCCGTCCGTCCGTCTGTCTGTCTGTAAACTTTTCACATTTTCGACTTCTTCTTCAGAACCACTGGGCCAATTTCAACCAAACATGGCCAAAAGCATCAATGGGTGAAGGGCTTTCAAGTTTGTTCAAATGAAGGGCCATGTCCCTTTCAAAGGGGAGATAATCACAAAAATGCAAAAATAGGGTGGGGTCACTTAAAAATCTTCTTCTCAAGAACCACTGGGCCAGAAGAGCTGAAATTAACCTGAAAGCTTCCTGACATAATGCAGATTTAAGATTGTTCAAACCATGGCTCCCGGGGATAGGATGGGGCCCCAAGGGGGATCAAAGTTTTACACACAAATATATAGGGAAAAACTTTAAAAATCTTCTTCTCAAGAACCACTAAGCCAGAAAAGCTGAGATTTACATGAAAGCTTCCTGACATAATGCAGATTGAAGTTTGTCCAAATCATGGGCCCCAGGTGTTCGATTGGGCCACAATAGGGGATCAAAGTTTTACATACAAATATATAGGAAAAATCTTTAAAAATCTTCTTCTCAAGAACCACTGAGCCAGAAAAGCTGATTTTTACATGAAAACCTTCTGACATAGTGCAAATTCAAGTTTGTTCAAATCATGGCCCCGGGGGTAGGATGGGGCCACAAAAGGGGGGATCAAAGTTTTACATACAAATATATAGGAAAAACTTTAAAAATCTTCTTCTCAAGAACCACTGAGCCAGAAAAGCTGATTTTCACATGAAAACTTTCTGACATAGTGTAGATTCAAGTTTGTTCAAATCATGGTCCCCGGGGGTAGGATGGGGCCACAAGGGAGATCAAAATTTTACATACAAATATATAGTTAAAATCTTCTTCTCAATAACCACTGAGCCAGAAAGGCTGATATTTACAAGAAAACTTTCTGACATAGTGCAGATTCAAGTTTGTTCAAATCATGGCCCCCGGGGGTAGGATGGGGCCACAAGTGGAGGGGGGTAAAAGTTTTACATACAAATATAGGAAAAAGCTTTAAAAATATTCTTCTCAAGAACCATTGGGCCAAAGAAGTTGACATTTACATGAAAGCTTTCTGACATAGTGCAGATTCAAGTTTGCAAAAATCTTGGCCTCCAGGGGTAGTTGGGGCCATAATAGGGACTAAGGTTTTGCATGCAAATATATATGGAAAGTCTTCAGATATGGGCCAAGGTGACTCAGGTGAGCGATGTGGCCCATGGGCCTCTTGTTACAACATGCATTGATGTAATTTACCATGATGAAATCCGGATTTCATAAATGCTCTGAAATGACTGTCCGGATTATAGTAGTCACTGTCGTTTTTGTCGGAATATCAAGACTTTCTTTACTCTTATGCGCTTGTCTTTTATAAGTGAGATGTACTTTTTAAGCTATTGCATGATATGAGGTTGTGCAGAATGATGCATACAATAATCAGGGCGGGGTTGACCGGTCAATAGGGGATGTTTACTCCTCTTACGTATCTGACCCGACCTCTGGTGTATCTTGAAGTCATTGTTTGTACTTCTCTTGATTTTGTATTCTTTATATGATTTATACGATGGATGACTGTTCGCTATCTTCACATGTTCATGCAGTCACAACATAACTAAATATCTACTTCCCGTATCTCTCTGTGTGTGATGTCCTTTTAGAATATTGATACCATGGACCATAAAAATACTTCAGAATGAATTTGAGTCGAATCTTGAACTTTGAAGTTTGGATTGTATTTTCCATATAACCTGTTCGATCATTTTCGGATTTATTTTTTAAAATACACTTCCTTCTGAAACTGCAATTTCGTTTTCAAACTCTGTCACTTGGTGGTAGATCTTTCACCTATATACATGTAATTCAATGCTATAGAATACATGTCGACCCAAATTAAACGTGAACTCTCGAAGAACATACCAACGTCAAATCTTAACTTGTTAGTGACATTACAGAAACATTCTATGCTTTGACAGAAAGTACGTTTGGACTTTGTACACAACATAACGCTATCAAACACGGATACAGACTAAGTTGGATAGAAAATTGAAGCTAATTCTGGATTTTAATCGATCCAAAAATAATATCTTTGTGGAAAACTACATGTATCTCTGTTTAAATTCGTAATTGACATAAAGGGTTCACAAAAACCTGTCCTATCACTTTGTCTATGAATGTACAGAATTTGTCAATACTATAATATCAATTTTGTGCGGGTCAAATTTACATGAACTGAAAAAAACTGCTCTTTCCGTAGGGTTCCTAGACGTGAAAAAATGGGGAGGGCTCTCTACGGTGTTAATGATCAGTATTATAAAACGATAAGATAACGAACATTGATCAAACTCACAAATACCACTATGAACAGAAACTTTCAAAACTTAGTCACTTTACAGTAAATATTCCTTCCTTCTGATATAGTGAGCAGATAAAACCAGATGCTTGTTTCGAGATTTACGTGGAACAGCCGGATCCATTCTTTCCACCGGGTCAGAACTGCATGAACATCGTACGTCGTACAGGTGCACCACCTTTAAAATGTGAAAATGGTAGGGAATATTGACATTGCTTGTGATATTTTCCTTCTGAATAGCTTAGCACATTTTATGACATTGTATCAATTGTAAGAACTGGGGGGGGGGGGTAGAATGTAACAGTGTAACAAGTTCCCAAGCTTTTTGTTTTTAATTTGCAGTGCATGTAAGAATCATGCAAATGACTGTGATTCAATGATCAAAAGGTTTCCTGTAATTGTTTTTTTTCAAAATAGTTCATTCTCATCTGCTCTAGTATCACAGATTCAGCGATGGTGTATAATATGGTCCTAGCGCATGAGAAATGCACAATATTGTATCATATACATTTTGCTATTTGAAATACAATGAATACAATTTGTATACAAAGCATGGGAAATTTTCAAATATTTTGCGAAATTGGTATATAAAAAGTCATAATTATTTCCATGGTGCGAGCTTGCAGTACAATGAAACACAAAACAATTATTTACTGCTTCTTTCATGATATATGAAGTATATTGACCAATATTGTGTGATTCCTTAGTGAACTGTAACGTGAATATTTATGGCTATTATGTATGTGTCCGCATACAAATGACTGTCAACCATCTTAATGTTTGTGCTTTTCTTCTTTAGGTGTCCGGCAACAAATAAACCAGAGAACGTCCTTTGTAGACGGCTCTGCGATCTACGGTTCTGATTCCATTCTTGAGAGGGACTTGAGGTTACTTGGTAAGCAGTACAGTGTCTGCATGAACGTAAAAGAATACACTTTTATCACATTTACAAAAGAATAAAACTTGCATACTTTATATTTCATGTTCAACCAGCATAAATGAAATTATGTGTTCCTTCTAGGCACCTGATCCCACCTCTGATATATCCAGGAGTCCGTGTTTGCCAAACTCTCTATTTTGTATTGCCTATAGGAGTTTAGAGATTTATCACTTTTCGTTATCTACGCCTTTCTGAAATACAAATAATGTTGACTGAATTGCAGCTTTGTTTTGCTTTTACTAGTAGCTATGAAAACAAATTATCTATGTATAATGCACATTTATGCCAAATGAACTTAAACATGCTAAGTACAATAACAAAACTGTGATACCAAAATATCCCACAACCAAAGCAGTGGAAACAAAGTTCAAAATGCCCGTTATTATTCAACTCAGTGATATAGTGACTGAAGGGGAGGAAGTGGGGATTTGTTTTAGCTCACGCCGAAAATCCTCGGGGCCGAAAGGTTCATGTTAATATCCAATAAGGCAGATGCGCGGACACACTAAAGACTAAAAAAACCCAGATCCCATATGCATGTACATACAAATGTATAGTTATCAAAATAGTAAATGCATTTACAGTAGATCACGTAAATCCAATTATTGTAGACCTGAGGATGTTCAGACATAGAAGCTACTCTCCTTGCCATGTCATATTGTATATACCTTATTCCTCTGACAAATTGAATAAGACACCAGTTGAATTAATAACCTTTTATTAATTAGTGATTAATGTAAACATCTCCAAGGCATTTCTTGGTCTTGGCTTTTAGACAATGAGTAAAATTTATGTAAATTAGCTGATTGTTAATTACAACAATAATTTTACATTGGAAATATTATTTGTGCATTGATACCAAATGATAAAGGTCGATAACACATAATTGCTTGAAATATAAATGAATCAAATATCCATATGTGCAAATTCACTCTTTCAGGTACACTTCAAATTGAATATCAAATAATGTCAAATTGACAGATTTAGTGTACAAAAACAGGAACAACATGCGCATTCTTCCACAAAACGAAAATGAACACATGCTCCATATGTGTACATTGAAACCACCTCCACCATGTGGGGGAAGCGGTTAGTTCCTCCAGCCTAGCCAATGCCACATATCATTTAAATAATTTTTATGACTAATGAAGATTTGGATGCACATCTATCCCAATTGTCTTAAGGTAATCCATCCCTCTAGAATTATAAGTTCTATCTTAGATTTGATTGTTGATTCTTCAAATAATATATCTTAGAATCAAATACAAATGATAAAATAAGTATGTTGCGGTATTAATAAATCTTTTATCAATTAACACATATATACATGTTGTCCGTCAGAAAATTGCAATTTCCCTTAAACAGCATTATCATATTTTCACAAAAAACTGGTTAAAACGATATAATATTATTCAGGATATGGGGCTCACGGCGGGTGTCACCGGAAGATAGGGGATGCTTACTCCTCCTAGGCACCTGATCCCACCCCTGGTATGTCCAGGATCCGTGTTTGCCCAGCTGTCTATTTTGTATTACTTATAGGAGTTATGAGATTGATCACTGTTCGTTATCTTCGCCTTTCATTCATAACAATTCATGAAACTGTTTCTTTTAAAATATACAAAATGTTTGTGAAAAATAAAGGAAATCTATCACATAATGGACATGATAAATAATTTAACGAAAACAGAGTTATTATCCTTGGAATCAATATTTTGAAGCATATAATTGATGATTGAAATATAACATAGACTTTTGAAATATCTTATGGTTAACAAGACTTTTTACAATAACTTGAAAAAGACTCCAACAAAATCCATGTTGCTGTCATGCATAAATCTTATGAAATCATTGACTTTGGGAAATTTTATGGTGTCACAGGAGGGTGGAACTATGTTAAATTGTTCAATTACTGCACAAATTGCATTAAAAATAAATTCGTATCCTGCTCTAGACGAATGAACACCATCGCTTTCAAAGAGTAATTCATCATTGGAATTTATATCTTGATATTTAATGTATCCTCCTCCACCTCTTTAACAACAATGGAGCTGTTCAACCTTTTCAAAGATTTGTTCATGACTTTGACATTTACTGAATATCTCCATTCCCTTGTTGTTGTTTTTCTAGTCAACTTTTCCGTGGTGACGCGATTATCTCTTTTTCAAAAAGGAAGTATTCTAACAACAAAGCCAGTACATGAAAGAATTTCCGGAAATAACCATTCTAGAGTTCATTAAAAGTACAACTCAATTTTTGCTTGATACTAAAATATATGGATTTATTTTTAAATCAATGAATCTTATCATATACATAAATGTACCCATTCTGGTAAAACGGAAAGTTGGAATCATTATGGCTTACATTGTCTTCATTTTTGTAGTTAGAAGTGTTGTAAAAATATTAATTGATTATTTTGTCATATTTAGATCAAGGGAAGCTTAAAGAAGACTCTCAAAATCTGCTTCCACCGCATCCAAATGGATGCCCAGCGGAAGTCATGACCAACTATCACTGTTTCATCGCAGGTATGTTTAGCACATCTTTGAAATCAATTTTGTTTGTTCTATTCAAATGTCTATCACATAAACGTTTACGAAATTGCTGGATGGTATCAGTTTTTAACGTATACAATGTCATTGTATATGAATGACTCGTCGAATTGAAAAGAATTTAAACAAATCATCTTTGTTGACTGTATTACACATGTGTCATATTTAATATGTTATCATTTACAACTGACAGCTCAACTTTATGTAGCAATATTTCATCAATTTTGGCTCTCAACTGATTTGATACATAAGAGCTTGTTCTGTATATGATCAGTTTTTAAATCGATGTAGGCTACGGACTAATTTGATGTTATATTGTTTCAAAAATCTCGTTTAAAATAAGCATTTTGCAAATTCTATATTCGTTATAACGATATAATCTACAAATATAATCTGTCATTGGGTCAAACTGCTGTCTGACGTGCTTCATACCAATTGTTAGGTCGTTCTTTAGATATAAGTTTTGACTAAGGATTACTGTTCAGCTAATCAAAATATAAGGCTAACGGCGGATGTGAATGGTACAACAGGGAGTGCTTACTTCTCCTAGACATCTGATACCACTTTCTGGGGGTCCGTGTTGAACCTTATCTAAAACATTATTCTTCACATGAATTATTAGTTCGATCACTGTTCGTTAAATTAACTTTTACACCAGGCAAATACATCAATCCATTTCCAAAAGTGATTTGCTGAATTCAAATAGGCTAATCCCGACAATCTTATGAATATACAGTTTAGACAAAATATCGATACTAATTTGATTTCAGGGTTTGAAGGTTCAACATCGTTTGAATGGATTTGTAAGGTGGTCTTTACTAAATAGAAACACGAATATTCATCTTTACGTTTGAATAAGTTTAAACTGTAAGCTGTCCTTCACCTTCGATCATTGACCGGTTGAAGTACGATACGTACATTGTACACTTGTCAAGTACAACATAGATATCTTTCTCAGAATAGAGCAATCCTAGGCACCTGATCCCACCTCTGGTGTGTCCAGGGGTCCGTGTTTGCCCAACTATCTATTTTATATTGCTTGTAGGAGTTATGAGATTGATCACTGTTCGTTATCTTTACCTTGCATTCCAGCCATTAGTCATTATTTCTGCCATGGATCTCTTGATTGCTTTAGATTTAATCTTCGAAAAATGCTTTTGTTAATAGGAGATAACAGACCTAGCGAAACACCGACATTAACCGTTATGCACATCACGTGGCTAAGACGCCACAATTTAATTGCTGACGCACTGAGGCACGCCACAGGCATTACGGACGATGAAACTCTTTTCCAGGAAGCGAAAAGAATAGTGATAGCACAGCTTCAACATGTTACATACAACGAATTTTTACCCGGTGTACTTGACGATAAACATATGAATAAATTCAGTCTACGATCAACTCCAGTAGGACATGCTGAAATTTACAACCGCTCAATCGACCCAAGGACAATTAATGCATTTGGCGTGGCAGCTTATCGTATGGGTCATAGCTTCGTCAGAAATTCTATCGGCCATGATAGAGGATTTGGAAATGACCAAGAATTTCCGGTGAACCAGCACTTTGAGCGTCCCGACCTTATGTTTAATAATGGGTATGAATTCATGGCTCGGTGGATGTCAAGAGAGCCGAAATCTAGGTCAGACAGATTCTTGGTTGATGGAATCAGAAACAGATTGTTCGAATCCCCGCCAATGAATGGAACGCACAGATCGGAAACATTATCTTTCGATTTGGGAGCATTGAACATTCAGAGAGGTCGAGATCACGGTATTCCCTCCTACAATGCTTACAGACAATTTTGTGGATTCTACAGAGCTAAATTCTTTGCAGCTGTCAAGGGTGGACTAGAGTTTCATTCTCCAGAAGTAGTCGCTGCACTTCAGCGAACATATAGGTCAGCTTCTCGGATCAGCGAATCGTTTTAAACATATGACCTGATCATTTTATTTAAAAGTTTATTTTTAAAAGAATTGATGTTACTATGTTACAAACAGTAAAAATTAGATCAGTAAGAATTGAACCCTGAACTCGATAAAAGAATTGCTGTTTTTGTCTTTTGACATATGTTTTTGAAAGAGAATTGAAGTTTAGATACGATATACAGTATAAATCAAGTCAGTAATAAATTGAAAAATGTTACATTGAATTGAAATCGTTGTCCTTTGACAGGCACGTGGATGACATTGATCTCTTTGCTGGCGGTATGTCTGAGACTCCTCATCCAGGGAGCATCCTAGGACCAACATTCCAGTGTATCATCGCTCACCAGTTCAGTCTCTATAAACACGGTGACCGTTTCTGGTACGAACGAACCTTCCCAGAAAATCCAGTGGCGGCATTCACCTCTGGTAAATTCACCAACAAAATTAAATTCAAAGTTAGATTAAGAATAATATCTAGGTTGTAAATTCTGTCAACCAAGAAAGTTCCTAGCCTACTACATTAGTTTTACATATATACATCATGTGATAAAATAATGAGGTCATCAGATTTTGTCACCCAGATTAAAGTACTTTTAACTTGCCTTTTTAGCTGAATTAGCACAGATAAAGCAAACAACATACTCCAAGATCCTGTGTTCAGTTGTGAAGAATATAGGAGTAAGGCACTCTTTCCAACCCAATTTGATGTTACGACCTAATATCCCAGGGTGAGCTCTCTCTCTCTCTCTCTCTCTCTCTCTCTCTCTCTCTCGTTGGAATTAGAGTTGATTTCAGTAACTCTATTTTAAAATCAACTTTGTTGCGCAGGAAACTTATTTTTATGATTGAATCTTTTCGAAAAGCATTGTAGCAAATTCGAAAGATCTGCAAAATTGCTTTAAAACTGTTTTACAGGAAGAATACTAATTCCTCTAGGTGAATCATCTGTACTTGTAAAGCTGAAGCTCAAAATTGTAATAACATAACGGTATAATTGTCCACTGTTTTCATTTTGGACTGTTTGACCACTGCAGTTTTTAGCGCGCCATACAACAGATTTTGACTTCAGTTGAATATGGTTCATTATATTGATACCATACTTACCGTAACATTTAGATTTTTTCAATTGGTAATGTTTTCAGTCTATGTCAAAGCATTTCAATCTTAAGGAGGTACTCTACATAACCTTAATGGCTGACTTCCTTTTAAAACATGAATTAGATATAGATATCAGCAATATTTGTCTATTCATTACAAATACCATTGCCTAGCTGAATAACTCAGTAAGTTGACACTTAATACATCGACTGCTGAACTGTAGATCGCGGGTTCGAATTCAACTGGGGTTTTAATCTTTTTTTTTTATTGCTTTCTACTAAAATCAACTTTTCGACTAAATAAAGTAAATTTGAAAGTTTTCAATTTCAAAATACTGTTGCACATATCCTCCACTTTTCATCCATATCGAATTTCTCTAAATCGGAAAATTATGACCTCTTTCTTCTGTTTACAGCAATGCTCCAGTATCTTGTCATTTACTCTTGCAAGACAGTCCGCTCGGGTTCGACATCACACCATTTGCAGAAAAGCTTTTACGATTAGGCGGTCGTCGACGTCGAGATCCATTTGCATTGAGACCTAGTCCATTGAATCCAAGCATGCGCGGAATAATGCAACTGGAAGATCCGAGATCTGACAGGGATCATTTTCTGCCTCCCATGAATGCAGAGAGATTTCTTTGGACAGGAAGGAGAAAGACTTCATACTAGTACTCGATTGAAATAGTACTTTGTACAGAATTGAAGATTCGGATAGATAAAAAAAAAGTCATTTTATTAAAGCATGTTATTTCAATAGAACAGAACGATAACACGTATTGGCAGTCTTTGTCATGGCTTTACTTATTAAAATCATAATTCCAATTCAACGACAATGTTCATATCAATACAAAACCTCAGTACGTATATCAAATAATGAAATGCATGATATACAACGAATTTTGGATAGTTATGCTGTAGCATCAATAGTCCATGCATGTTTTGGTCAATCAATCAATAGTTCACTCAATATTTTCAACCAATCAATCAATATTTCAATCCACTAATGCAAGGTGAAGATAACGAACAGCGATCAATCTCATAACTCCTACAAGCAATACAAAATAGATACATGTAGTTGGGCAAACACGGACCCCTGGACACACCAGAGGTGGGATCAGGTGCCTAGGAGGAGTAAGCATCCCCTGTTGACCGGTCACACCCGCCGTGAGCCCTATATCCTGATCAGGTAAACGGAGTTATCCGCAGTCAAAATCAGTGTGCAAAGAACGGCTTAACAATCGGTATGAAACACGTCAGACAGCATTTGACCCAATGCGAGGTTGTATTGACGAACTAGATCGTTATAACGACCATAGAATTTGCGAAATGCTGACTTCAATCGAGACTGTTGAAATCCCTGTACCATCAACTTATTTGTCAGTAGCTTACCTCGATTTAAAATCTGACTATACGCAGAACAAGCTCTTGCATATCGAATCAGTTGAGATATACAAACACCATATGCAGGTGATAATGGAATATTGCTACACAAATATGGGAAGTTGACGATGGAGAAGCTGAAATCATCCCGTTTGTCACACAGTTGAGTTGGCAGTTTGCCGTTAATGTCTACTTTCAATAAAATATTTAAGTATGAAACAGAAGTGAACGACTCTGTGGTGTCCTTTATTTCGAGCTCACAGGGATACTAGTATATCAAATCGACATATGAATGAAAGCTATCATTGTTAATAGACAAAAGTCATCGATATATCTAAAAGTCGAATTGAAGGCCACAGTGAGAGATTTTTTCTTCTCACGTCGAAGTTTTTGAAGAAAGTCTGCTTCATATGAATATAAAAATAGGTCAGCTAACAAAGGAGCACAATTCGTGCCAATGGGAATTCCAACAGACTGTTGGAAGACCTGATCACCAAAGACCACGAAGATTTTGTCAATGAGGAACTCTAGCATATTTTTTATTTCAACTTCAGAGTACTTGTGCGTGGAATCAGAGTGGTGTTTAACAAAGTAAGTTTTTGAATGACTGATCACTAGATATGAATATTTTCGTTTTCCGTTTTTGTTGAAGAAGCAACTGTTTATGATGTCAAAAAGTCTAGTCTTTAATTTATCGTGAGGAATGGTCGTGTATAGTGTTGAAAAGTCATAGGTTTTAATGTTATTGATTTGGTAAAAATTCTGTGATTTCAAGTTTACTAAAAGTTCTTTAGAATTTTGAGAATCCACATTTGATTAACACCACTTCTGGCATATGTAGTCGCACAGTAAGTTTGAAGTTTCTCCTTCACAGCTGTTAACATTTTCGTGAAGAGCAAAGATGGGGGCTTGGTAGAGCACTTACTGGATCCAGCAATGTATCTTTGTAAGGGTGTTTATGTAGTTTAGGAATCCAGTATAGGTACGGTAACTCATATTCATTCGACCCATTGACTGGAATATTAAATGTGTCTAAAACTGAAGCATGGTTTTGAAGAATTTTATCTTTTGAAAGGGCAGTTAGAGTATAAGTATGATTACCAAAAGTGGAATTAATGCCAAGTTTGTTTAAAATACAGTTGTAATAATGAGCCTTACAAACAAAGACAATGTTGTTACTAGCTTTGTCAGCTGGAACCAAAACATATTCCTCATGTAACCTATCTAATTCTTTTATCACTTCTGGTTTACTAAACACAGAAAGATAGATGGTACGTACTTTTGTTTTCATGTGTCTAATGCGGGATTTTAATATCCCTCTTATGCTTTTAACCCATTCTGACAATGTATCAAGTTCTTCCTTTTTCATATTTAGCCCATCGTCTGGCATAATCTTCGACAGAACTCATAATAGAGATGAAGTTCTGTCGCCAATTAAAAGACCGAGGTTCTCTGTATTTAAGACCTTTAAGAATAAGTGATTTGAGGTCCTCATTTTCAACTATATCAACATCACCAGTAATGATATGTCAAGCTGGACTATAGTTGAAAGAAGATGAAGAACAAGAACATGTTGGTGGATTATGTATAAGATGGTCTATATCTAAGCACTACAAAGTTTGTTTATAATTAAAAAGTTTGGATGCAATAGTAGAAGTATAGCTGTAGGAAATACAGGGTGTAGACCTGAACTTGAAATAAGTTGGAATACACGACTGAACCCTTTCATGACGAAGAATGTTGCTCATGTTGACGGCATCTATTCCTTTGTTTGTAAATTTGAGCTTAAGGAACTGGCGGCATGATTTGGAAGGAATATCATCCATGGTCCGTGCTGGTTTATAGAGCCTGTGGTAGGCAACATCCATAATCATAGAGTTCAGTCTATATTCAGGTGTTGAAAAATCCAAGTATAGACTAGCCATAGCTTCTTCAAATAACGTGTGTAAAACTCTCAATGGAATAGAGTAAAGTTTTGTACGAATATGATGTGGACCTAATTGTCTGTTGACGTAAGGCAAAAGTGAATCAAAACGTGACATCATTTATACTTGGTCTTTTATATGAACGATGTCCATGACTGCGTTTTCGTCTTTGGGTATTGAGAAAGAGTCCCATCACATTCACGTTATTTCCTTGTGGACTAGTCAAATTTCCCACATCATATACATGATCATTGCATCAATCTGGAAATGCAGTGCCTAGGGTCCTGATCCAGTGATCTTCTCGTTGTCTACGAAAAGGGGTGCTTACTAATGTGTCAATCATTCAATATATCAATCAATACTAGTAATTCACTCAATATTTTCAATCAATCAATATTTCAATTCACTAATGTGTCAATCAATCAATATATCAATCATTCAATGTCAATAAGCCTAATTATTGGCCACGAACCTGGAATGAAACAAAATATGTGGCATGCTTAGCAAAATTCGACAATTGTCTATTATTGACCACTGACACCTCGTAAATTCGTAGAGCCATGACGCTTCGTGAAGGAGGAGAGTCGAGACAAGTTGACGTAAAGAAAATGGGTCTATTCACAAAAGAAAAAAGCACGTGGTGTGCTAATAAGATAGTCACGTGATCTCCACTTGACTTGTTTCAGAATAAAGGTGTCAAAACAAGCGTCGTGCTTTAAAATTATCTTTATTCATATTTCTACAATAGTTTGTTTTTGTGCACACATTTAATATTTTTATTTTTGTTTTATTCTATTTATAATATTCCGTAGTATTGATATATGTATCTATATTTAAGTTAGATACAAAACAATCAGCACATATACCTTCAGGAAACTTATTTTATGTCATTTAAAGTACAGCTTGTGTGTTTAAAACTTCCTTTTCTTGTCATTAGGCTTTATAAAAGTGAATAGGTAGTTGTGTATTGTTTATAACTTTCATTTCCAATAAAAAGTTTTACCTTTCGATACGTAGGTCAAATGGATGGGTCGCTAAGGGGTAAAATAATATCTAATTCAGACATTTTGTTTACCGTGTAGATGGTGTTTTGCCTGGCAAATACTTTTGACTTATTTTTGTGAATATTTGCAAAGATTCGCCAAAATAAAAATCGCTAAATTTAAATCAGAATACATATATGCATGTACAGTGTATAAATAAAAGGTTGAGTTCACCAAAATGTTATCCACTCAAATTGATGATGAACCTTAACTTGTAGAAACATATCCGTATTAATTCACGACATAACCCGAAGGTTAAAGAAATAAGCGAGGAGCCCCGTGCTCTGATTGAGGTAACTATTGATTCTGTCAATCAAATATCTAATTTTTAATTCTACAAAGAAAACTCAAATCTCTTCACTTTATTATCAAAGGTTGTACAAAATCTTGTAAAATATAAAAAAAAAAAAATTGTGTAACGCATCCTCTGGTGAAAGAATATCCTCTATGGTGTATTTCCTAAACTTTGAAGAAAAAAATCAAACACACTGAAAATTATGCCATGAATGAATATCCATTGAACAGAAATTAAAAATAAAATATCTTATCAAAATCTGTTTGATTCCTGAATGCACAATGTAAAAAGTAATTATATAGTATAGGATTAAACATTCTTTTTGAAGAATTTGTCGATGTGTAAACTCCGGACATTTTACTCACAAACTGAATAAATATTTCTTTTAAAAAAACACGTTAGAAAGACTGCTTTGTAAAAGGATGTTTTAGAAAGGAAGGGAAAATCCTTAGATATTTTCTGAAAATCCGATATAATTAGTCATAAGCTACATGGCATACATGAGAAGATAGTTCATGACAACCGAGTCCAAAATATCAAACATTAAACAAGTTAACTAGTGCTTATACACAGGGACGTCACCTAATATCATTTATCGATATGAATATACATCAGATAAACAGGTTTCATAATCAGTAAACAATGGATTAAGATTAGTCCTAGGATTTTCATACTTGTTTATGATTAAGGTGGACCGGGAAAAATGTTCTGACTCAAGAACTCGGGACAAGTGTAATAAAAACTACACGTACATTTACAAAATTTTCAATACATTATCTCATGTTACTTAACTAAAACTAACGTGTACACTTTATCTAGATTGTTTGCCCATTCAATGCCATTTTCAATAATCTTTTTTAAAAACTAATTATTAATGCATATTATTGTGTATTTGATGTGTACTTTTATGAGATCCTTTGATTTTTTTTTTTTTTTGCCTTAATTAAATCAATCTCACAATTTAACAGACTATGTAGAATACATAGCTCATGATCACACGGGTAAACGCGTTATCGACTATTCGGTTGTTATCGGACGTTCGGTTCAATGATGGTGTGTGTTTGGGAAACAAAGGATAAGTTCATACATTGTATATGGTTTTTATAGACACATTCTATGCAGCGGTGATTGTAATACTAATTAGGTATATGATCCTCCTTTCAACAGCTAAAAGCGCACTTCAGCAATTCCGATACAATGAAATTTCAAGATCTGTGTGCATACCTTAATCTGTGTTTATATTATATATTTAATATTTATATTTAACTAACTTACAACGATACGTGAGGCGAGTAGTGATATTGGGTATCGTGATATGTCATGAATTTTCAGATATCACTCTATGTTTGTATTAGATATCTCATTAATTTACCAATATTCATGTGAAGAGGAGTGGTATTAGATATCCTCATAAGCCATCAATTTTCAGATATCACCATTAAGGAAGTCAGCTACTTATACCTTTTGTAAACACTCAGTTGAAAAAGTTTATTCGTATTTTGCATTGCAACGTTATGTAATTGGGGATAATTGAGCATGGCATTTCATACGACTCCTCGTCCTCTTTAGAAATAAATCTGATAGATTATTAGATTATTGATGGCATTCTGATAGAAAACGTAAATTTTTGGAATTTTTAAAATACATGTAGGTGTGATGGAGTTTTTGAAAAATGCGCATTGGGTGTTAGAAAAAATGCAATTTGACCAATGGCTATTCCATTTAAAAATGCAGCATGTATTTTAACTTTTAAAAAGGGGGGAGGGGTAATATGAACGTTTTTGTTTATACTTTTGAAACTTGAAACTTTTTTAGTTCACTAAAGGCTCCACATAAAGCATAATAATACAAAAAAGGTAAGATCAACAACAACAACAACAATGTTGAACCTAATGAAGGAAACACAACATATGATATAAATATATGGACAGTACTACTATGATAAATTTGGCAAGTCCTATCATAGTATATTTGTCTTTACAGTTCATTAATTCACTATACCTACGTAATAGTATTTTGACAATCAGTTAAGCGTTTTGGCAAGACTCTACACCTTTCATGACGAAAATAAGTACAGCTGAACAGATAATGGAGTTCATCGCCTAGTTCTAGTTTGTTATAAAGAGAACATAATCGTTCAGACCTATCAATACTCAAAACCTGACAGATTCAATTGGCAATTTATGGCTACTGCATCTATTTAAAGCGACAAAAATTATACAGTAAATTTTGTGGTAGTGTAGTTAAATAAGTTTCAAAACCAAAAGTTGCCTTGTACATCCTATAATTAGAACACTTGGATGAGTTGTCTTGTACATTCTATAATTAGAACACTTGGATGAGTTGTCTTGTACATTTTATAATTAGAACACTTGGATGAGTTGTCTTGTACATTCTATAATTAGAACACTTGGATGAGTTGTCTTGTACATTCTATAATTAGAACACTTGGATGAGTTGTCTTGTACATCCTATATTTAGAACACTTGGATGAGTTGTCTTGTACATTCTATAATTAGAACACTTGGATGAGTTGTCTTGTACATTCTATAATTAGAACACTTGGATGAGTTGTCTTGTACATCCTATAATTAGAACACTTGGATGAGTTGTCTTGTACATCCTATAATTAGAACACTTGGATGAGTTGCCTTGTACATTCTATAATTAGAACACTTGGATGAGTTGTCTTGTACATCCTATAATTAGAACACTTGGATGAGTTATATATTTAATCTTTCCCGGTCTCAACAAGAGTCATAGCTCGCGAAACGTGTTCAAAGCGCGATAACTCTGACAAGATTACCCTTGTAGTCATTGAATCCGGATTATATATTTTTGTTTCAGATACCATGAATGATTTCACGTGCTACTACTGTAGCTTCTTGACATGCCATTTCGAATAATAGAAGAACATTGTTTAGTTTATTTATTTAAGAATAGGCACATATACAATATGAATACAAGACAATATCACAAAGGAACACATAGTTAAACAAAAGTTGTTGTTAAATACATAAGATAAAAGGGTAAACTTTAACAGCTATTTGACTTTAAGAGCACAGTGAATAAATTAATGTATTTGGCCAGGGATAACCCATGAAAGTCATATGGCTTATTTCCAATGGGGTCATTCTGATCTTACATGTATAATATGACATACACAACATATTTATATTATTAGCATAACAAAATGATGCGAACAAGACATTGAAAGACATCGATTTGAATTACATAAGAATACTTTGAATATCTTACATTTCAACAGTGCTGAGTATTGAAAATTGCTGGAATACAGAGCTTTGAATAAATAACAACTGTAATAACTATGTATGAACAAGATAATGTGGATCAATAATACAAGAAGTCACTATCTGCCATTTTCTTCATTTCATTGAGTAAATGTTTTTTAACTGCAGATTTGAATGAAAATTTATTGTTTATACATTTTATTTCATCGGGGAGAGAATTCCAATCTGAGATGCCGTTAAAATAAAAAGTTTCTGATTCCATTTTCTCAACCCATGGTAAAAAGAAATTAAGCTTACTTAATCTAGTTGATCTGGATGAACAATTTCATCTAAAATTATTTTTTCAAATAATCTGGACATTTTTCATGAAAAATATTAAAGACGTGATTCAGTCGAAGCTGTTTTACTCTATTGCTAATGTTCAAATACTCCAGCTTTTCAAATACTTCAGTGTTGATACTACTTCTAGGAGATAAATCTAATAACTTTGTTTTGAATAATCCGTAGTTTTTTCCTAAGCTTAACAGTCAAACCTTCGTACCGAGATGTGCACGCATAGTCAATATGACACTGAATTAAAGCATTACAAAGATATTTCCTGGACAGTAGAGATATACATTGTACCGATAACCATCCCAATGATATTACCAATCCACATGTAAATTAGATGTAACAATGCAACAATGCTAATTCCTACCTAGAATGTATAGTGGCTGACACATGCACCAAAATGCACGAACATAAACTCCATCGAGATGGACAGGGCTAAATACACGCCAAATTCACAAAAATGTGCTAAACGCAGTTTCACAGTTGATAAACTAGGTTTATCAACTGTAAACTATAGTTTACGGACCGTAAACTATAGTTAACGACGTTAATCTATATTTCACATCTGTAAACCATAGTTCACAGATAATCTATGTTTCACAAGCGTAAACTATAATTAACAATGAAAACAATCATTAGCGATTGCAAAACATAGTTTATCTGATAAATACGGTTTCACGATTGTAAACTACGGTTTACAAGTCATAGTTTATCTGATAAATATAGTATCACAATTTGTGAAACTAGGATTAACAATTGTGAACTATAGTTAACGAATGTAAATTATAGTTTACAAATGTGAATCTGTATTTATCAGCAAACTCTATTGTTAACGTTTATTTAAAGACAAATAAACTTGGATTAGCATTTGTAAACTATAGTTTACAGTCGATAAACCTAATTTATTAACTGTGAAACTGTTTAGCTCATTTTTGTGAATTTGGCGTGCCATACACACCCCTTTGTCCACCGTGATCAAACGCTAACTTGATGGTACACTCATTCTCTATCAGATGAGGACATGTTTTCCGACCATGAACGACATGTAATTTGGTGCCAATGCAATTTAGTCTGATAATTATGCAGAAAAGGCCTTTTTCGTGTACTTAGCACATTTATTCACTGACCATTTGATATTAGGCTATAGGGCTGATTTTTGCCTGATTGTTTGATATTCGTTTCTTTTGACACATTTCTCATTTTCATTGCATTCATTGAATTTCACACCACATATACTTGTACGAACATGAATTCAAATAATCACTCTTCTTTGAATAACATTGCAATTTAAGCCGGATTATGTTTGTCACCATAAGCGGAGTATTACATGTCTCTGTTGTAAGATAAAACGACGCAGAACTCCGCGTATTTTTGTATGTGAGAGTCATTTTTAATCTAACTTTATTGTATGATACATAGAAAAGAAGCAAGACCCGATGAAGAGATCATACAATTTGTTTATAAAAGCAAAAAAGAGCAAATAAAATGCACTTTTTATTAGAAGAGAAGTCTTTTCCGCCTTATTTTATTTCATATACAACTCATTAAATGGTCAATACTGAGTATTTCATGTGATTCTTGATATCCTCTACATTACTATCAACCTCATCTCCGATAACCAAATCTGGAGTTTCCGATAACATTCAAAACAACCAATTTTCATAAAACTTGATTTATTTGACAAAACAAAGAGAGATAACTCTATAATTTGGGTTAAAATCACGACTATATACATTATATAATATAGGAAACTTGAAAATCTTGCCACCAGAAAGAAAAAAATATATGTCTATAACTTTCAGTGAAATAGAAAATCTACCACATCGTCTCCTCGATCTTCTCCCGAAACCGCAGGAAAACAAAAACCATCTACGAAACTCATCAAAATATGCCCTACCGAAATGTAGGACAAATTGCTATAAAAACAGCGTTGTGCCATGGTATATTAGACAATTATATTAAACCCATCTTCTTGACACTTTTTAAATCAAAATATTTACGTGTATGTCTTAATCAAAATTACTTTTTATGACCCATATCATATAAAATTTTTATAGCATTTAAATTTTTTTTAAAACCAAATTATTAATGATAAATTTCCTTTGAAAACACCATTGCCCGTATAAATCTGTTTTATGCATGTTTTCATGTATTTGTCTGTTTTAACTTTGATTAGTGTATTCTGAGTACACCATGTACATGTACTTTCAACTATTTGGTTGCAAATGAAATCAATCAATCAATTTTTGTGAAATGGGCCCTGCAGATGTTTAGAAAATACTGGTTTATATAAAAAATGCAAACATGTACTGAAAATTTTATATGTTTATGAAAATTATTTGAAAAGTTAGATTCCGAAATTTGACTTGAGGTTAAGTACAGACTTGAGTCTATTTTCAGTTTATTGACTTGAGGTTAGCTACAGAGTTGAGTCTATATTTTCAGTTTATTGTCTTGGGGTTAAGTAGACTTGAGAGTTTATTTTCAGTGTATTGTCTTGTGGTTAGGTGCAGACTTGAGTCTATTGCAATTATTTTGATGCTCAGAGTAGTACAAATGAGTCCCAATATTTCAAAAAGGTCTTGGGATGCACACCTCCCCCCAACGGGAGGGGACGACCCCATCCGCACCTACTACCCCCCCCCCCCCCCCCCCGCCTTCAGCGCTTCGCACTTTGGTCAAACCTTCATCATCTGGCCTACATATTGAAATAGTCCTAGCTATGCCCCTGGTATGTTAGCTAATTTTGATGGGTTTTTTAATAAACCGAAACTTTCCATTTAGTGCCCAGACATTAAAACAACAAACCAGTTTCGAACTTAATGAAAGCTATTTTCAAACCATGAACCTAAACTCAAACTAGGTTTTGATCAATATATTCGCCCTTTTCCTTCCTTACCTTATCAAATATAAGACGTTATTACTGTGAATTTTAGCTAACTATCAAGCTTTCATATAAGTTCATGGATTACCCCACCCTGGGACATTTTTGTAGATGACTGCAATTGATGTGAAAATAACAAATGCCAAAGCTACAGATGAGAAAATTACAAAGGTCAATACGATTTATAAGGAGGTATGCTACACCAGAGAAATATGATATGGATGAAAAGTGGAAGATATGTACAATATCTTGAAATCTGAAACTTCCAAATTTACTTTATTTAGCCAAAACATGCAGTTTTGATACAAAGCAATCTGGAAAAAAAATAATAAAACCCCTGCTGGACTCGAACCCGCGATCTACAGTTCAGCATTCGACGCGCTTTTTTTTCCCCTTTCATATTTTATTCATTCGACGCGATAACATACTGAGCTACTCAGTCTGGCGATAATATTTTAAATGAAGAGAAAGACATTGCTACTATTTATATTTTCATCCATGTATTAAAAGGAAGTCAACCATTATGACGACGTAGAGTACCTCCTTGGATGCGATCAGTTATGAAAAATCGTCGTTAAAGATACTAAACAACTTCTTGAATTTATGCATGAATTATTTTTCTTATTTATCGTTTGCTCAACATTCTCTCCGTTCTCGGTCAGGGTTCGCACTGTGTTTGTTTAGCGTTTGTTCCGCGTTCGTTCTGCATTCGATATGGGAGCGGAATGATTCTATTCTAATCGATGAATAATGAGAAAAATAATTAACAGAAAACTAATTAATGAACAGAGCATTATACAAAACTTATGCAAATTAGGTATCCAACAGTGAGTAGAATGTACTAAAGTAAACATTTATTGTATCTATCTATCTAAGTTTTGATAATTTTTGAATAAATAGAATATGCCTATTCGTTTCTTGAATCAGACATATGTCAGGAGTGCTGAATACTGAATATAGAATTACTGTTATATCTATCTGTAATTACTCCAGAATTACTGTCATCTTGAATTGAATTACTGGAGGCGAAAACTCAATTTTACTTGTACCAAGCAACCGATTTTGATATGATGAGAAAATGATTTATTTTCCTCAACATCCGTCTTTTTGATATACAACAAGAACAAACTGTAGCTTATTTCTGGCCAGTTAAATGAATGATACATACCATTTGTTGAAAATACTGTTGCACATTTCTTTTCAACAGAACATTACCAGAGTTCACATACATTCCCTGACTGTATACATGCTTTCTAATTCAAAACTATTGTGCGTGAATTTGATTCGGTTATTGCTTTCTTTAATTAATCCAGTTACACCCCCAACAATTTCCAGTGATTGTATCTTAGTATGGTTATTAAAGTAAATTATCAATTGAATTATTGCTCTCTCGTTGAAATAGTGATATGTTCTTTTTACTGGGTGGAATAATTTAGCAATTTCTTTTTCAATTGTTGATTTATATTAAATGATACAATATGATATAATTAAACTAAAAATGCTAAATATATTATTAACTGAATTATAATTAAAGGTATTCTTATATCAATGCATAATATGTATTTTTTTGTTGAAAAAAAAGTTATTTTGGATTACAGAGCCCAATAATTCAAGTATATCATTCATGATTTACAAACCTTAATTGCTAGTATAATTCATGATGTCTGTAATTCAAATTAAAGAGCAATGGCTTAAGTTTCAGTAAAACTTTCTAATAAGGAACTCGCGTATTCAGAATTCTCTGTCATTATAAAATAATCAATTACTATAAAAACCTTGCACTATCTAATTTTCTATATGGATATAAAGAATTTGTGGAAGTCCAAGTGGCTTCCAAATAATCAAGTTTTTATTCACTGTACATACTATCAATAACATAATTAAAATGCACGCAATTATTCAAATACTGCTCTTAGACTCATTTGTATTAAAGATATCGTTCATTTAATTCATTTGCGCAACAATTCAAACACGTATTATATGTGCTTTGGTACATAAATTAATAAAACATGAGATCATGCATCCTTGTGTTAAAATTTGGCATTTGCATTTGGGGGTATATGTGCTTTGTAGCACATAGTATAAAAATAAACCCGCAAGGTATGTCTAATATGGTTTTTTTAGTTAGTTTATGAGTTGTTAAAGTTATTTAAATGGGGAAAAAATGGATTGACAGAAATTTCTAATAGTATTTACCTACTTTAATCTTTCCTCTAGGTGCAATGTCATTTGTGCATGCCTATTAGGACTTTTCACGCTTACGCGTCTCTCTCTCTCTCTCTCTCTCTCTCTCTCTCTCTCTCTCTCCATTGAATGGTTTAGAAGGGCCCTTTCGTGGCGGAAGAAAAGGTCCAAACAAAAGCATTCGTGCGAAACAGCACTTCATAACATTATTGATAAATGGTTAAGTAATATAGATAGTGGCAAATTAACAGGTGTTCTTTATATTGATCTTAGTAAAGCCTTTGACACTGTAAACCACCAGGTATTGTTACACAAGCTTTCTTCATTTGGTATTTGTCAAAATTCTTTTAAATGGTTTCAGTCTTATCTTAGCAGAAGATCACAATGTGTTAGATGGAAAGGTGTTTTGTCAGATGAAAAATATGTTACAATAGGAGTGCCTCAGGGGTCCATATTGGATCCATTGTTCTTCATTTTATTTGTTAACGATTATCCTAAATGCCTAAAGCACTCAAATGTCTATATATATGCAGATGATACATCTCAGGATGTTTCACATCAATCTATTGATGTTATTGAGCAAAGGTTACATGATGATCTTTTAAACTCTATGAAATGGATGGAAAGTAATAAACTTACGATGAATTTAGAGAAAACACAATGCATGTTGATTGGCACTGCACAAAAACTCTCAAAGTGTAGAAAAATGTGTATCAAAGTAGGAGATATTGTTTTAGATACTGTTAAAACGGCCAAACTTCTTGGTGTACAAATAGATGAATGTCTAACCTGGTCTGTACACATTGATTCTTTATGCAAGAAACTTTCACAGAAAATAGGCATTTTACGTCGTCTGCGAACTTTTATGTCAAATGCAGCATTATTAAAAATTTATAACACTGTTATATTTCCTCATTTTAACTATTGGTGCACAGTTTGGTGCTCAGCCAAAAACAGGGTTTTTATTGACAGACTTTTTAAGTTACAGAAAAGGGCAGCCAGAATTATATTGAAGGTGAAAGTAACTCAGACTTCTACAGCTGATATTTTTAGTGTTCTTAAATGGATGCCTGTTCATGATTATTTTGTATATAGAAAACTAGTGCTTGCTTTTAAGGTTCTTAATAACATGACACCAGAATATATGAAAGTTTTTAGTTTTGTCAGCCAAGTTAGTTCCAGAACAACAACAAGAAGTAGCGATAGTGGCATTTTATATTTACCAAAAGTTCGAACTGAATATTATAAACGGTCTTTTAAGGTATCCTCCACAATTTTATGGAATCAGTTGCCCGAGTCTGTCAGAAGCTGTGGTTCTATTACATCTTTTAAATCAGTATATTTCCAGCATTATTTCTCAAATAAGTGATATATAGATATGATGCATATGTTTATTTTCCCCCAGTGATATCATGTGTGTATTTTATGTATATATTTTATATTATGTTATCTATTTATATATTATCTCATTTATCTGTCTGTGAATATGTTTTATACAGGACCACAATGTAAACTAGTCATTTGTACTAATTGTGCTATCCTGTTTAAATAAAAGAATTTATTATTATTATAAACTCCACCTTGAAAAATCATGGATCCGTCTCTAAATGTTGGTAAAAACTACTCAGTGGATCACGTGATTTGTAAACCCGCGACAATCTTTCTTTCACTATTTTGAAGTTGGGCGAGCGACACTGACTGAGAATTGGAGTAAATTTCATTTTGTATTGATCATCAAAGAGTCTTCGCAGCAATCGAACAGTATTATATTTATATTGATAATCTTCACAGCATTAGAACGATCTTCCGTTTATCTACTACTTGTATTCCGAGAACAGATCTAACGAAATTCAAGATGGAGACGGCATCTAGGGTATGCATTATTTAAGTTATTTCATTTGTAGTTTTTACCTCACCTGAACTGAGTGAGCTTTCCTGGTGATAATGGTCGTCTTTTTTGTGCCTGTCCGTCCGTCTGTAAACTGTTCACATTCACATTTTCGACATCTCCAGAACCACGGGGTTAATTTCTGGCAAACTTGCCACAAAGCATGTTTGGGTAAAGAGGTTTCTATTTGGTGCAGATTAATCTCTGCGTCCTTTTCGAAGTGGAGATAATCAAGAATTAGTCAAACTTTGGTGGCATGTTTTAAAAATATTTTTGAAAAACTAGGCCACTTTTAACCAAACTTGGCACAAATCCTACTTGGGTGAAGGAAATTAAAGTTTATTCAAATGAAGCGTTATGTCGTCTTTAAGGTGGAGATAACCATGAAAAGGCAAAATAAGGTGGGGTCATTTAGAAATTAAGCAAAGAACCAATAGGTCACAAAAGTTGAAATTTACAAGAAAGCTTCCTGACATAATACATATTCAAGTTCGCAAAAATCAAGGACCCTGGGGGTAGGTTGAGGCCTAACTTCCTGACATACATGTAGTGCAGATTCAAGTTTGTTAAAATCAAGGCCCGTGGAGGTAATATGAGATCACATTATGGGTTTAAAGTTTTATATGCAATCGTATAGGAAAACTCTTTTCAAAGACCACTGGGCCAGAAAATTTACTTGAAAACTTCCTGACATAGTGCAGATTCAAATTTATTAAAATTATGGACCCAGGGGTATGGGGAGGTCACAATAGAGATGAAAGTTTTACATGCAAATATATAGGGATTATCGTCTCAAGAACCACTGTGCCAAAACAGTTTGAACTTTACATGAAAGCTTACTGAAATTCAAATTTGTATGCACCGCCATGAATATGGCCGGGGCATATAGTGTTTGTCATATCCGTCTTCCGTCCTTCCGTCACATTTTGCATTTGGCTCAGTTTCAAAGAAATCATTCAAAATATTTTTATCAAACACTATATGCGGATACATATTAGTGACATCTATTCATATTCTTTGATCTTGATATTTTCTTTGACCTTGACCCCACTTTCCTATTTGGTGTTTAGCTTAGTTTCAACTAACTATTGACAATATTTCTATGACAACTCTTACACTTATACATATTTGTGGTAACTATTTAACTATGGTATTATTTTTTACTTCGACCTTTCCTGTGACCTTGTCCCGTGGGTATCCGGGTTAGAATCGTCTTCATTACCCCTTGATTGTCGTAAGAGGCGACTAATTAAATGGGGTGGTCCTTCGGATGAAACCGCAAAAACCGAGGTCCCGTGTCACAGCAGGTGTGGCACGATAAAGATCCCTCCCTGCTCAAAGGCCGTAAGCGCAGAGCATTTGTCATTGTGAATAGAGCAGAATATCGGGTCATAAGAAGGTATCGATATATTTTTGTTTTTAAATATTGCATTACAAATGTCACATAATTCTTTTTTTCAAATTTTAGCGCCTGGGTGTAGGACGGGTCCACATTAGGAGATACAAGTTTTATATGGGGACATACAGGACATTAATTGAAACAAATTTTCGTCTTCTGCAAATGTTGAATAAGATCCGAATTTTTAATATTCTTTGATGTATAAAATATTTACAGGTTGCTGAATTTGTTCAATTTTGGACAATAATTTACAATAATTTACACAGACAACTCTTGGTTTATCTATCTACCTCCTATCACAGCTAGGACCTTTGATTCATACGATGCAAAGAAAGTATGTTGCAGCCTGATGCAAAGTTCTGTGAATCATGGCTTCATGGAAGGTAGTATGGTATATTTATGTGTATATAGTAATTATATTGTCTCTCCCTGACATGGGAAGGCAGTAATTCTGTTGTCTCTCTCTGACATGGGGAGGCAGTAAATCGTTTGTCTCTCCCTGATATGGGAAGGCAGTAATCCTAATGCCTCTTTCCTTCACTTGGGAAAGTAGTATGGTGTATTTATGTGTATATAGTAATTATTTTGTCTCTCCCCGACATGGAAAGACAGTAATTCTGTTGTCTCTCCCTGACATGAGAAAGCATTAATTTTGTTGTCTCTCCCAGGCATGGGAAGACAGTAATTATATTGTCTCTTCCTGACGTGGGATGACAGTAATTCTGACATAAGAAGGACAGTAATTCTGTTGTCTCTCCCTGACGTGGGATGACAGTAATTCTGTTGTCTCTCCCTGACATGGGAAGACAGTAATTCTGTTGTCTCTCCCTGACATGAGAAGGCATTGATTTTGTTGTCTCTCCCTGACATGGGAAGGTATTAATTTTGTTGTCTCTCCCTGACATGGGAAGGCAGTAATTCCGTTGTCTCCCTGACGTGGGAAGACAGTAATACTGTTGTTTCTCTGACATGGGAAGGCAGTAATTCTGTTGTCTCTGCCTCACATGGGAAGACAGTGATTCTGTTGTCTCTCTCTCTCTGACATGGGAAGACAGTAATTCTGTTGTCTCTCCCTGACATGGGAAGGCAGTAATTCTGTTCTATCCCTGACATGGGAAGGGAGTATGGTATATTTATGTGTATGGAGTATTTTTGTTATTGTAGATAGAAACTTTGTACCTCCCTCTGGCATGCTTCCATAGACACCACCATGAAGCAGATTCTTTCCTAGAGGTCACGTGAACATCCCCTGTGACAGGATTTACAGCCTCCTAGAGGTCACACGAGCAACAGGATTTACAGCCTCCTTGGATGTGCATTTTCCGGTCTCTCAGAGTTCCAGAAGGCCGTACAGTATGTACATGTTTTCAGATTTATTGATTGAGAGGTAAATGATGATGTATTTTAAACTCAAAATTAGATCTTCACTGTGACCAAAAGCTGTGTGTATTGTCATGGGAAATGATGATATATCCATATGTATTTTGACACAGAGATTGTTAGATTAGAGTTTTGGATTGATAAAAAAAAAATCAAATTGCTCTGAGGACAAGTACATACATCATTGTTTGCAAAGTCTGTAAACAGCAAATTTAGTATATTTAGAAGTATGACTTCACAAAAACTCTTACAAAGAAAGATACATTGCCTTTACAATATTCTCATAATGATACGGCCTAACAATGGGTATGAAACCCAATGATAGGTTGTATTGGCAGACCAGTATGATAATTTGTAACCCTCGTGTGAGATCATGAAATTGGCTTGAAAAGTAAAACTCATGAGCACATCACGAGACACCACATCACGAGACACCACATCATGAGATGACACATCCTGAGACACCACATCACGAGACACTACATCACCAGACACCACATCACCAGACACCACATCACCTAGACACCACATCACCAGACACCACATAACGAGAGACCACATCACCAGACACCACATCACCAGACACCACATCCTGAGACACCACATTCTGAGACACCACATCCCCAGGCACACCACATCACCAGACACCACATCACCAGACACCACATCCTGAGATACCACATTCTGGGACACCACATCACCAGACACCACATCCCCAGACACACCACATCCCCAGACATCACATCACCAGACACCACATCACCAGACACCACATAACGAGAGACCACATCACGAGACACCACATCACCAGACACCACATCACCAGACACCACATCACCTAGACACCACATCACCAAACACCACATCACCAGACACCACATCACCAGACACCACATCCTGAGACGCCACATCACGAGACGCCACAACACGAGACGCCACATCACGAGACGCCGTATCACGAGACACCACATCACGAGACACCACATCACGAAACACCACATCACCAGACACCACATCACGAAAGACCACATCACCAGACACCACACCACAGCACCAGATATCACACCACAAAACTCCACACCATCAGACACCACACCATCAGACACCACACCACCAGACACCACATCACCAGACACCACATCACCAGAAACCACATCCTGAGATGCCAAATCCTGAGATGCCAAATCACCTAGACACCACATCACCTGAGACACCACATAACCTGAGCCACCACAACCTGAGCCACCACATCACCAGACACCACATCACCAGACACCACATCACGAGACACCACATCCCGAGACACCACATCCCGAGACACCACATCCCAAGACACCACATCCCAAGACTTGACATCATGAGACATTCTCTCCTCTCTCATTCATTCCTTCTCTCTTCTCTCATTCATTCTTTCTCATTTATTTCATTCTCCCTCTTTCATTTGTTCTCTCTGCTCATTCATTCACTCTATCCTCTCTCATTCATTTTCTCTTCTCTTTCATTATCTATCCTTTCTTATTCATTCTCTATCCTCTCTTCTTCATTTTCTCTCTCTCTTCTCTCATTCATTCTCTCTTTCTCCTTTCTCATTCATTCTCTTTCTCCTCTCTCATCTCTCATCTCTTTCATTCTCTCTCCTCTCTCATCTCTCATCTCTTTCATTCTCTCTCCTCTCTCATTCTCTCTCTCCTCAACCAAACTTGGCACATAGCATCTTTGAGCGAAGAGCTTTCAAATGAAGGGCCATGCTCCCTTCAAAGGGGAAATAATCACAAAAGTGCAAAATTATGGTACAGCTGTTTAAAAATCTGAAGAACCACTCGGCCAAATGAGCTGATATTTACATGACAGCTCCCTGACATAGTGCAGATTGAAGTTTGTTCAAAACTTGGCCCCCGGGGGTAGGATAGGGCCACAATAGAGTATCAAAGTTTTACATAGAAATATAAAGGGAAAATCTTCTCAAGAACCACCGAGTCAGAAGAGCTAAGATTTACATGGTTCAGATTCAAGTTTGTTCAAATCATGGTCCCCGGGGGCAGGTTGGAGCCACATTAGGGGATAAAATTTTTACATGGGAATAAATAGAGAAAATCTTAAAAAAATCTTCTCAAGAACAAATGTGCCAGAAGAACTGATATTTATATGAAAACTTTCTGACATGGTGCAAATTCAAGTTTGTTAAAATCATGGCCGCCGGGGATATGGTTAGGGCTAAAATAGGGACTAAAGTTTTACATATAAATATATGGAAAGTCTTCAGATATGGACCAAGGTGACTCAGGTGAGCAAGGTGGCCCATGGGCCTTTTGATTCTCTCTCCTCTCATTCATTCTCTATTTCTCCTTTCTCATTCATTCTCTCATTCTTACCTCTCTCATTCAGTCTCTTTCCTCTCTTATTCATTCTCTCTATCTTTCATTCTCTCTCCTATTTAATTCATTATCTCCTCCCATTCATTCTCTCTCCTCAATCATTCATTCTCTCTCTCCTCTTTGATTCATTCCCTCCCTCCTTACATTCATTCTCTCTCACCTCTATCTTTCATTCTCTCTCTCTTTAATTCACTCTCTCTCCTCTCATTTATTCTCTCCTCTCACATTCATTATCTCTCCTCTTAGATTGCCTCTCCTTTCTCATTCATTTTCTCTCGTCTCCCGTGGGGACCCGGGTTAGAATAGGTCCTCAGTACCCCCTTGCTTGTCGTAAGAGGCGACTTAATGGGGCGGTCCTTCGGATGAGACCGCAAAAACCATTCACTCTATCCTCTTTCATTCTCTCTCCTATCTCATTCATTCTATCTCTCTCATTTCTCATTCATTCCCTCTATATCCTTTCACATTCATTCTCTTTCTCCTCATTTTTTCTCTCCTCTCATTTTTTCTCTCTCCTCTCTCATTCATTCTCTTTTTCTCCATTCTCATCCTCATTTATTCTTTCTTTCCTCTCTCACTCACCCTCTCTCTCTCTCATTCACCCTCTCTTATTCACCCTCTCTCTCTTTTTCACCCTCTCTCTCTCATTCACCCTCTCTCTCTCTTTCACCCTCTCTCTCTCTCTCTTTCACCCTCTCTCTCTCTTTCACCCTCTCTCTCTCACTCACCCTCTCTCTCTCTCTCTCTCATTCACCCCCTTTCTCTCTCTCATTCACCCCCTCTCTCTCATTCACCCCCCTCTCTCTCTCATTCACCCTCTCTCTCTCATTCACCCCCTCTCTCTCTCTCATTCACCCCCTCTCTCTCTCTCATTCATCCTCTCTCTCTCATTCACCCTCTCTCTCTCATTCACCCTCTCTCTCCTATTCATCTATTTTCTGTCTCCTCTGTCATTCAGTCTCTATCTCCTCTGTCATTCAGTCTCTGTCTCCTCTCATTCATTCTTTCATTTTTTAATTTTTCTCTCCTCTTTCATTCTCTCTCTCTGTTATCATTAATCCTGTCTCCTTAACTTTCTCTCATCTTTCATTCTCTCTCTCTCTCTCCTCTTTCATTCATTCTAACTCATCTTTCATTCATTCTCTTTCTCCTCTTTCATTCATTCTCTTACTCATCTTTCATTCATTCTCTCTCCCATCTTTCATTCATTTTCTCTTATCTTTCATTCATTCTCTCATCTTTCATTCATTCTCTCTCTCATCTTTCATTCATTCTCTCTCATCATTCATTCATTCTCTCTCTCCTCTTTCATTCATTCTTTCTCTACTGTCATTCATTCATTCTTTCTCTACTGTCATTCATTCCTTATCTCTCTTCTCTCATTTATTCTCTATCTCTTCTCTCATTCATTCTCTCTCCTCTCAATAAAGTTGTGGGGGTATACTGGAATCAGATTGTCTGTCTGTCCACCTCTCTGTAGATACAATCGTTTCTGGGCTGTAAAGCGTTATACTTTCCACTTACAGTCACCATATCATACATATGGACTACCCATGGGACAATGACCCCAATCGATTTTGGGGCCAAAAGGTCAAAGGTCAAGGGCACTCCTAGAGAAGAGACTACCCAAGGTTTTGTCATGCCCTCTCATTTCTAATCTTAGGAAAGAGGTAATTTATACACCCATTAGGATTGGGGTAAGTTGGGGTGTTCTTAATGAGCATAGCTCAAAGTATCTCTTGTTATTTCTGTCTCATCTCTCATTCATTCTCTTTCTCCTCTCTCATTCATTCTCTGCCGTCATTCAATCTCTCTCCTCTCTCATTCATTACTCTCATTCTTCATTCAGTCTCTCTAGCCTCTCATTAATTCTCTCTTTCTTCTCTCCTGCATTACCTCTCTTCTCTCATTCATTCTCTCCTCTTTAATTCATTATCTCCTCATTCATTCTGTATCTCCTCATTCATTCTCTCTCTTAATCATTCTTCTCACCTCTCTACTTCATTCTCTTTTTCCTCTCTCACTCATACTCTCACTCTCCTCTCTCATTCATTCTCACTCTCCTCTATCATTCATTCTCTCTCATTATTCATTCATTCTCTCTCTCCTCTCATTCATTCTCTATCTTGTTTTTCATTCATTCTCTCTCTCCTCTCATTCATTCTCTATCATGTTTTTCATTCATTCTCTCCTCTCTCATTAATTCTCTTGCCTTTCTCAGTCATGTTCTCTCTCTCCTCTCACTCATTCTCTCTTTCCTCTCTCATTCATTCACTCTCTCCTCTCATTAATTCTGTACTTTCTCATTCATGCTATATCTCCTCTCATTAATTCTCTCTTTCCTCACTCATTCATTTTGTCTCTTTCCTCTCTTTTATCCTCTTTCCTCTCTCATTCTCTTTCCTCTCTCATTCATACTCTCTCTCTCTCCTCTCATTAGTTCTCTTTCCTCTCATTAAGTCTCTTTCTTCTCTCATTTATTCTCTTTCCTTTCTTTTATTCTCTCCCCCTCTCTCTCTCCTTCTCTCTCTCTCTCTCTCTCTCTCTCTCTCTCTCTCTCTCTCTCTCTCTCTCTCTCCCCCCCTCTCTCTCTCTCTTTCTCTCTCTCTTTGTCTCTTTCCTCTCATTAATTCTCTTTCCTCTATCATCCATTCTCTCTTTCCTCATTCATTCTCTTTCCTCTCATTAATTCTCTCCCTTCTCTCATTCATTCTCTCTCTCCTCTAATTAATTCCCTCTCCTTTCTTTTGTCCTCTTTCCTCTCTAATTCATTATCTCTCTTACCTCTCTCATTAATTCTCTCGCTTCTCTCATTCATTCTCTCTCTCCTCATTAATTACGTTTCTTCTCTCATTAATTTTCTCTCCTCTTTCATTATCTCTCTCCTCTCTCATCCATTCTACCTCCTCTCTCATTCATTCTATCTCCTCTAATTAATTCTCTTTCCTCTCTCATTCATTCTCTTTCCTCTCTCATTCATTCTCTTTCACCTCATTAATTCTCTTTTTTCTCTCATTTTTGCCCTCTTTCCTCTCATTCATTCTCTTTCCTGTCTTTTATCCTCCTTCCTCTCTCATTCATTCTCTCTCTCCTCTCATTAACTCTTTCCTCTCTCATTAATTTCTTTCCTCTCATTAATTCTTTTTCCTCTCTCATTCATGCCCTCTTTCCTCTATCATTCATTCTTTTTCATCTCTCATTCATGTTCTCTCTCTCTCTCTTTCTCTCTCCTCTCATTAAATATCTCTTTTCTCTCATTCATTGTCTTTCCTCTCTTTTATCCTCCTTCCTCTCTCATTCATTCTCTCTCTTCTCTCATTAACTCTTTCCTCTCTCATTAATTTCTTTCCTCTCATTAATTTTTTTTCCTCTCTCATTCATGCCCTCTTTCCCCTCTCATTCATTCTCTTTTCTCTCTCATTAATTCTCTTTCCTCTCTCATTTTTGCCCTCTTTCATCTCTCATTAATTCTCTTTCCTCTCTCATTTTTGCCCTCTTTCCTCTCATTCGTTCTCTTTCCTGTCTTTTATCCTCCTTCCTCTCTCATTCATTCTCTCTCTCCTTTCATTAATTTCTTTCCTCTAATTCTTTTCGTCTCATTCATGCCCTCTTTCCTCTCTCATTCATTCTCTTTCCTCTCTCATTCATTCTCTCTCTCCTCTCATTAACTCTTTCCTCTCTCATTAATTCTTTTTCCTCTCTCATTCATGCCCTCTTTCCTCTATCATTCATTCTCTTTCATCTCTAATTCATGCTCTCTCTCTCTCTTTCTCTCTCCTCTCATTAAATATCTCTTTTCTCTCATTCATTGTCTTTCTCTCTTTTATCCTCCTTCCTCTCTCATTCATTCTCTCTCTCCTCTCATTAACTCTTTCCTCTCTCATTAATTTCTTTCCTCTAATTCTTTTTCCTCTCTCATTCATGCCCTCTTTCCTCTCTCATTAATTCTCTTTCCTCTCTCATTTTTGCCCTCTTTCCTCTCTCATTAATTTTCTTTCCTCTCTCATTTTTGCCCTCTTTCCTCTCATTCATTCTCTTTCCTGTCTTTTATCCTCCTTCCTCTCTCATTCATTCTCTCTCTCCTTTCATTAATTTCTTTCCTCTAATTAATTCTTTTTCGTCTCTCATTCATGCCCTCTTTCCTATCTCATTCATTCTCTTTCCTCTCTCATTCATTCTCTCTCTCCTCTCATTAACTCTTTCCTCTCTCATTAATTTCTTTCTTCTCATTAATTCTTTTTCCTCTCTCGTTTTTGCCCTATTTCCTCTCATTCATTCTCTTTCCTGTCTTTTATCCTCCTTCCTCTCTAATTCATTCTCTCTCTCCTCTCATTAACTCTTTCCTCTCTCATTAATTCTTTTTCCTCTCTCATTCATGCCCTCTTTCCTCTATCATTCATTCTCTTTCATCTCTAATTCATGCTCTCTCTCTCTCTTTCTCTCTCCTCTCATTAAATATCTCTTTTCTCTCATTCATTGTCTTTCTTCTCTTTTATCCTCCTTCCTCTCTCATTCATTCTCTCTCTCCTCTCATTAACTCTTTCCTCTCTCATTAATTTCTTTCCTCTAATTCTTTTTCCTCTCTCATTCATGCCCTCTTTCCTCTCTCATTCATTCTCTTTTCTCTCTCATTAATTCTTTTTCCTCTCTCATTTTTGCCCTCTTTCCTCTCTCATTAATTCTCTTTCCTCTCTCATTTTTGCCCTCTTTCCTCTCATTCATTCTCTTTCCTGTCTTTTATCCTCCTTCCTCTCTCATTCATTCTCTCTCTCCTTTCATTAATTTCTTTCCTCTAATTAATTCTTTTTCGTCTCTCATTCATGCCCTTTTTCTCTCTCATTCATTCTCTTTCCTCTCTCATTCATTCTCTCTCTCCCCTCATTAACTCTTTCCTCTCTCATTAATTTCTTTCCTCTCATTAATTCTTTTTCCTCTCTCATTTTTGCTCTATTTCCTCTCATTCATTCTCTTTCCTGTCTTTTATCCTCCTTCCTCTCTCATTCATTCTCTCTCTCCTCTCATTAACTCTTCCCTCTCTCATTAATTTCTTTCCTCTCATTAATTCTTTTTCCTCTCTCATTCATGCCCTCTTTCCTCTCTCATTCATTCTCTTTCATCTCTCATTCATGCTCTTTCATCTCTCATTCATGCTCTCTCTCTCCTCTCATTTAATATCTCTTTCCTCTCATTCATTGTCTTTCCTCTCTTTTATCCTCTTTCCTCTCATTCATTCTCTCTCTCCCCTCTCATGAACTCTTTCCTCTCTCATTAATTTCTTTCCTCTCATTAATTCTCTTTCCTCTCTCATTAATTCTCTTTCCTCTCTCATTAATTCTCTCTCTTCTCATTAATTCTTTCCTCTCTCATTAATTTCTTTCCTCTCTCATCCATTCTATCTTTTCATTCATGCTCTTTCTCCTCTCATTAATTCTCTTTCCTCTCTCATTCATTCCTCTCATTAATTCTCATTCCCCTCTCATTAATTCCCTCTCCTCATTAATTCTCTCTTTCTTCATTCATTTTTCTCCTCTCTCATTCATTCTTTTGTTCTATCTCATTCATTTTTTCTCCTTATTCATTCTCTTTCCCTCTCTCATTCATTCTCTCTCCTGTTATTCCTTCTCTTCCTTCTCTCTCATTCATTCAGTAAATGAATTAGTAAAAAAATAGTATGAATTAGCATAATGACAGAATTAGATCTAATACAGTAGATAAACTACCACAGACATAAGGAGAATTTTCTTGGATACTAGACTTGAATACGGTGTGTGAGAACAGTTGTTTAGAGTTCCAGAATTTAAGTCTGTGTTTTTGAGAATTTTCAAACTATGAATGTATTGCCTTTCTGTTGTAATAAACTAGATAAAGTAGCATAGTTCATGAGATATCACGTTACATGAAACAGTACAATAAATAGAATAGCATAGTATAGAAAATGTTACGTTACATCAAACACTACAATAAATAGAATAGCATAGTATAGAAAATGTTACGTTAAATCAAATAGTACAATAAATATAATAACAGTCTAGAAAATGTTACGTTACATCAAACAGTACAATAAATAAAAAAGCATAGTATAGAAAATGTTACGTTAAATCAAATAGTACAATAAATATAATAACAGTCTAGAAAATGTTACATTAAATCAAATAGTACAATAAATAAAATAACATAGTATAGAAAATGTTACGTTACATCAAACAGTACAATAAATAAAATAGCATAGTATAGAAAATGTTATGTTACATCAAACAGTACAATAAATAAAATAGTATAGTATAGAAAATGCTATGTTACATCAAACAGTACAATAAATAAAATAGCATAGTATAGAAAATGTTACGTGCATCAAATAGTATGATAAATAAAATAACATAGTATAGAAAATGTTATGTTAAATCAAACAGTACAATAAATAAACTAGTTAGTATAGAAAATGTTACATCAAACAGTAAAATAAATAAAATAGTATAGTATAGAAAATGTCACGTTACATCAAACAGTACAATAAAATAGTATAGTATAGAAAATGTTACGTTACATTAAACAGTACAATAAATAAAATAGCATAGTATAGAAAATGTTACGTTACATCAAATAGTACAATAAAATAGTATAGTATAGAAAATGTTACGTTACATTAAACAATACAATAAATAAAATAGCATAGTATATAAAATGTTACGTTAAATCAAATAGTACAATAAATAAAATAACATAATATAGAAAATGTTACGTTAAATCAAATAGTACAGTAAATAAAATAACATAGTATAGAAAATGTCACGTTACATCAAACAGTACAATAAATAAAATAGCGTAGTATAGAAAATGTCACGTTACATCAAACAGTACAATAAATAAAATAGCATAGTATAGAAAATGTTACGTTACATCAAACAGTACAATAAATAAAATAGTATAGTATAGAAAATGCTATGTTACATTAAACAGTACAATAAATAAAATAGTATAATATAGAAAATGCTATGTTACATCAAACAGTACAATAAATAAAATAGCATAGTATAGAAAATGTTACGTTAAATCAAATAGTACAATAAATAAAGTAGTTAGTATAGAAAATGTTACGTTACATCAAACAGTAAAATAAATAAAATAGTATAGTATAGAAAATGTTACGTTACATTAAACAGTACAATAAATAAAAAAGCATAGTATAGAAAATGTTACGTTACATCAAACAGTAAAATAAATAAGATAGTACAGTATAGAAAATGTTACGTTACATTAAACAGTACAATAAGTAAAATAGCATAGTATAGAAAATGTTACGTTACATCAAATAGTACGATAAAAGAGCATAGTATAGAAAATATTACATAACATCAAATAGTACACTAAAATAGCATAGTATAGAAAATATTACGTTACATCAAACAGTACAATAAATAAAATAGTGTAGTAAAGAAAATGTCATGTTACATCAAACAGTACAATAAATAAAATAGCATAGTATAGAAAATGTTACGTTACATCAAATAGTACAGTAAATAGAAAAGCATAGTATAGAAAATGTTACGTTACATCAAATAGTACAATAAAATAGTATAGTATAGAAAATGTTACGTTACATCAAACACTACAATAAATAAAATAACATAGTATAGAAAATGTTACGTTACATCAAATAGTACAATAAAATAGCATAGTATAGAATATGTTACGTTACATCAAACAGTACAATAAATAAAATAGCGTAGTATAGAAAATGTCATGTTACATCAAACAGTAAAATAAATAAAATAGCATAGTATAGAAAATGTTACGTTACATTAAACAGCACAATAAATAAAATAGCATAGTATAGAAAATGTTACGTTACATCAAATAGTACAATAAATAAAATAGCATAGTATAAAAAATGTCATGTAACATCAAACAGTAGAATAAATAAAATAGCATAGTATAGAAAATGTTACGTTAAATCAAATAGTACAATAAATAAAATAACATAGTATAGAAAATGTTACGTTACATCAAACAGTACAATAAATAAAAAAGCATAGTATAGAAAATGTTACGGTAAATCAAGTAGTACAATCAATAAAATAACATAGTTTAGAAAATGTTACGTTACATCAAATAGTACAATAAATAAAATAACATAGTATAGAAAATGTTACGTTACATCAAACAGTAAAATAAATAAAATAGCATAGTATAGAAAATGTTACGTTACATCAAACAGTAAAATAAATAAAATAGCATAGTATAGAAAATGTTACGTTACATCAAATAGTACAATAAAGTAGCAGAGTATAGAAAATGTTTCGTTACATTAAACAGTACAATAAATAAAATAGCGTAGTATAGAAAATGTCACGTTACATCAAACAGTACAATAAATAAAATAGCATAGTATAGAAAATGTTACGTTATATCAAACACTATAATAAATAAAATAGTATAGTATAGAAAATGCTATGTTACATTAAACAGTACAATCAATAAAATAACATAGTTTAGAAAATGTTACGTTACATCAAATAGTACAATAAATAAAATAACATAGTATAGAAAATGTTACGGGCATCAAATAGTATGATAAATAAAATAACATAGTATAGAACATGTTACGTTAAATCAAACAGTACAATAAATAAACTAATTAGTATAGAAAATGTTACGTTACATCAAACAGTAAAATAAATAAAATAGTATAGTATAGAAAATGTTACGTTACAATAAACGGTACAATATATAAAAAGGCGTAGTATAGAAAATGTTACGTTACATCAAACAGTAAAATAAATAAAATAGTATAGTATAGGAAATGTTACGTTACATCAAACAGTACAATAAATAAAATAGTATAGTATAGAAAATGCTATGTTACATTAAACAGTACAATAAATAAAATAGCATAGTATAGAAAATGTTACGTTAAATCAAATAGTACAATAAGTAAAATAACATAATATAGAAAATGTTACGTTAAATCAAATAGTACAGTAAATAAAATAACATAGTATAGAAAATGTTACGTTACATCAAACAGTACAATAAATAAAATAGCGTAGTATAGAAAATGTCACGCTACATCAAACAGTACAATAAATAAAATAGCAGAGTACAGAAAATGTTACGTTACATCAAACAGTACAATAAATAAAATAGTATAGTATAGGAAATGCTATGTTACATTAAACAGTACAATAAATAAAATAGTTTAATATAGAAAATGCTATGTTACATCAAGTAGTACAATAAATAAAATAGCATAGTATAGAAAATGTTATGTACATCAAATAGTATGATAAATAAAATAACATAGTATAAAAAATGTTACGTTAAATCAAACAGTACAATAAATAAACTAGTTAGTATAGAAAATGTTACGTTACATCAAACAGAAAATGAAATAAAATAGTATAGTATAGAAAATGTTACGTTACATTAAACAGTACAATAAATAAAAAAGCATAGTATAGAAAATGTTACGTTACATCAAACAGTACAATAAATAAAATAGCATAGTATAGAAAATGTTACGTTACATCAAATAGTACGATAAAATAGCATAGTATAGAAAATATTACATCACATCAAATAGTACAATAAAATAGCATAGTATAGAAAATATTACGTTACATCAAACAGTACAATAAATAAAATAGCGTAGTATAGAAAATGTCATGTTACATCAAACAGTATAATAAATAAAATAGCATAGTATAGAAAATGTTACGTTACATCAAATAGTACAGTAAATAGAAAAGCATAGTATAGAAAATGTTACATTACATCAAATAGTACAATAAAATAGTATAGTATAGAAAATGTTACGTTACATTAAACACTACAATAAATAAAATAACATAGTATAGAAAATGTTACGTTACATCAAATAGTACAATAAAATAGCATAGTATAGAATATGTTACGTTACATCAAACAGTACAATAAATAAAATAGCGTAGTATAGAAAATGTCATGTTACATCAAACAGTACAATAAATAAAATAGCATAGTATAGAAAATGTTACGTTACATCAAACAGTGCAATAAATAAAAAAGCATAGTATAGAAAATGTTACGTTACATCAAGTAGTACAATCAATAAAATAACATAGTTTAGAAAATGTTACGTTAAATCAAATAGTACAATAAATAAAATAACATAGTATAGAAAATATTACGTTACATCAAACAGTAAAATAAATAAAATAGCATAGTATAGAAAATGTTACGTTACATCAAATAGTACAATAAAATAGCAGAGTATAGAAAATGTTACGTTACATTAAACAGTACAATAAATAAAATAGTATAGTATAGAAAATGTCACGTTACATCAAACAGTAAAATAAATAAAATAGCATAGTATAGAAAATTTTACGTTACATTAAATAGTACAATAAAATAGCAGAGTATAGAAAATGTTACGTTACATTAAACAGTACAATAAATAAAAAAGCGTAGTATAGAAAATGTCACGTTACATCAAACAGTACAATAAATAAAATAGTATAGTATAGAAAATGTTACGTTACATCAAACAGTATAATAAATAAAATAGTATAGTATAGAAAATGCTATGTTACATTAAACATTACAATAAATAAAATAGTATAGTATAGAAAATGCTATGTTACATCAAACAGTACAATAAATAAAATAGCATAGTATAGAAAATGTTACGTGCATCAAATAGTATGATAAATAAAATAACATAGTATAGAAAATGTTACGTTAAATCAAACAGTACAATAAATAAACTAATTAGTATAGAAAATGTTACGTTACATCAAACAGTAAAATAAATAAAATAGTATAGTATAGAAAATGTTACGTTACATCAAACAGTACAATAAATAAAATAGCGTAGTATAGAAAATGTTACGTTAGATCAAACAGTACAATAAATAAAATAGCGTAGTATAGAAAATGTTACGTTACATCAAATAGTACGATAAAATAGCATAGTATAGAAAATGTTACGTTACATCAAACAGTAAAATAAATAAAATAGTATAGTATAGAAAATGTTACGTTACATCAAATAGTAAAATAAAGAAAATAGCATAGTATATAAAATGTCACGTTACATCAAACAGTACAATAAATAGAATAACATAGTATAGAAAATGTTACGTTAAATCAAAAATGTAAAATAAATAAAATAGTATAGTATAGAAAACGTTACGTTACATCAAACAGTACAATAAATAAAATAGCATAGTATAGAAAATGTCACGTTACATCAAACAGTACAATACATTACAATAAATAAAATAACATAGTATAGAAAATGTTACGTTACATCAAACAGTAAAATAAATAAAATAACATAGTATAGAAAATGTTACGTTACATCAAACAGTAAAATAAATAAAATAGCATAGTATAGAAAATGTTACATTACATCAAACAGTACAATAAATAAAATAGCATATTATAGAAAATGTTACGTTACATCAAATAGTACAGTAAATAAATATTATAGGTCTTAAAGTATTACATTACATTAAATAGTAGAGAAAATAAGATGGTATAATTCATAATGTGTTACATTATAAAATATAGTACAGCAATTAAATTAGAGAAATAGGACAGTAAATGAAATGGAGAAAATAGGACAGTAAATGAAATAGAAAAGTATGTTAAATGAAAGATCCCGTGGGGATCCGGGTTAGAATAGTTCCTCAGTACCCCTTGCTTGTCGTAAGAGGCGACTAAATGGGGCTAAATGATTAAAATAGTTTGCTAAATTAAATACAAGAGTAAGTAAAATAGAACAGTAAGTAGAATAGATAAAATAGTACGGTAAATGAAACATCATAGGGCATTAATTTAAATAATATGGAATAAGTAAAATACTAAATAAAGTAGTACAGTAAATGAAATAGGTTTAATAGTGCAGTTAATTAAAGAGCATAGTCAATTAAATATGTTTCATCAAATGGTACGGTAAATAAGGTACAGAAAATTAAATATTTGCATCAGATAGTAGATATGATAATAGATTGAATAAAATGATAAAGGAAATGAAAAGTAATGTAATGAATTAACATAGTGAAATAATTAGTTCAGTAGATAAACTAACACAGACATAAGGAGATATAGTAAGGAACAGGAGAGTGATATATTTGTACAATGAAAATTTTCTTGGATACTAGACTTAGAAACGGTGTGTGAGAACAGTTGTTTTGAGTTCCAGAATTTAAGTCTGTGTTTTTGAGAATTTTCAAACTATGAATGTATTGCCTTTCTGTTTTCATAAACTAAATAAAGTAGTATAGTTCGTGAGATATCATGTTACATCAAACAGTACAGGAAATAAAATACTATCGTATAGAAAATGTTATGTTACCTCATAAAGTACAGTAAATAAATATTATAAGTCTTAAGATATTACATTAAATAGTAGAGAAAATAAAGTAGTATTGTTAAGATAATACCGTACATCTAATAGTCTCTACTCTCATTCATTATCTCTTTCTCCTCTCTCAATCATTTTATCTCTCCTGTTCATTCTATCTCCTCTCATTCATTCTTTCTTCTCTCTCATTCATTCTCTCTCTCCTGTCTTTCATTCTCTTTCCTCTTTCATTCATTCTCTCTATTCTCATTCATTCTCTCTATTCTCATTCATTCTCTCTACTCTCATTCATTCTCTTTTATTCTCTCTCTCTCTATCATTCTCTCCTCTCATTCATTCTTTCATCATTAATTCTCTCTTCTCTTATTAATTATTTCTCTCCTCTCATTAATTCTCTTTCTTTCCTCTCTTTCATTCTCTCTCCTCTCTCATTCATTCTCTCTCCTCTCACTAATTCTCTTTCCTCTCTCATTTATTATCTCCCTCCTCTCATTAATTATCTTTTTTCCTCTCTCATTCATTCTCTCTCTCCTCATTCATTCTCTCTCCTCCTTAGTTATCTCTCTTCATTAATTATCTTTCTTTCCTCTCTCATTCATTCTCTCTCTCCTCTCATTCATTCTTCCTCTTCTCTCATTAATTCTCTCTCCTCTCATTAATTATCTTTCTTTCCTCTCTCATACATTCTTTCTCTCTCTTTCATTGATTCTCTCTCTCCTCTCAATAATTCTCTCTCTCCTCTTATCTATTCTCTCCTTCCTCTTATTAATTCCCTCTTTCCTCATTAATTTTCTCTCTCCTCTCATTAATTATCGTTCTTTCCTCTCTCATTCATTCTTTCTCTCTCTCTCTCATTAATTATCTTTCCTCTCTCATTCATTCTTTCTATCCTCTCATTCATTTCCTTTTATTCTTTTTCCTCCCTCTCTCTGTCTCTCTCCCTGTCTCTCTCCTCTCATTCATCCTCTCTCGTTCATTCTCTCTCTCTCTCTCTCTCTCTCTCTCTCTCTCTCTCTCTCTCTCTCTTATTCATTCCTCTCTTATTTATTTTCTCTCCTCATTCATTATTTCTCTCCCACATCATTCATTATCTCTCTCATTAATTCTCTCTCTCCTCTCAATAATTCTCTCTCTCCTCTCTGATTAATTTTACCTCTCCTCTCTGATTAATTCTCTCTCTCCTCTCTGATTAATTCTCTCTTTTCTCTCATTAATTCTCTTTCTCTCCTCTCTCATTCATTCTTTTTCTCCTATCCAATTCATTCTCTCACCTCTCTCCTTCATTCTCTCTCCTCTCATTCATTCTCTCTCCTCTCATTCATTCTCTCTTATTCTTTGTCCTCTCTCTCTCTCTCTCTCTCTCTCTCTCTCTCTCTCTCATTCTCATTGATTCTCTTCTCTCATTGATTCTCTCCTCATTCATTATCTCTCTTCTCTCATTAATTCTCTCTCCCCTCTCATTAATTTTCTCTCTCCTCTCATTTATTTTCTTTCTCCTCTCATTAATTATCTCTCTCCTCTCATTAATTATCTTTCATTCCTCTCTCATTCATTCTCTCCTCTCTCATTCATTCTCTCTCCTCATTCATTCTTGCTCTCCTCTCATTAATTCTCCCTCCTCCCATTATCTTTCTTTCCTCTCTCACTCTCTCTTTCTCCTCTCATTTATTCTCTCCTCTAATTCATTCTCTTATTTTCTCTCCTCTTTCTTTCTTCCTCTCTCTCATTCATTTTCTCTCCTCTCTCATTCTCTCTCTCTCATCATTCATTCTCTCTCATTCATTCTCTCTCCTCTCTCATTCATTATCTTTCCTCTCATTAATTATCTATCTCCTCTAATTCATTCTCTCTCTCCCCTCTCATTCATTATTCTCTCCTCTCATATTAATTCTCTCTTCTCTCATTAATTATCTTTCTTTCCTCTCTCATTCTATTTCTCGTCTCATTTATTCTCTCGCCTCTCATTCATTCTCTTATTCTCTCTCCTCTCTCTTTCTTTCTCTCACTCTCTCTTTCATTCATTTTCTCTCATTCATTCTCTCTCCTCTCTCATTCACTCTCTCTCATTCATTCTCTTTCCTCTCTCATTCACTCTCTCTCATTCATTCTCTCTCCTCTCTCATTCACTCTCTCTCTCATTCATTCTCTCTCCTCTCTCATTCACTCTCTCTCATTCATTCTCTCTCCTCTCTCATTCACTCTCTCTCTCATTCATTCTCTCTCCTCTCTCATTCACTCTCTCTCATTCATTCTCTCCTCATCGATTCTCTCTCCTCATTGAATATCTCCCTCGTTTCTCATTAATTCTCTCTCTTTTCTCATTAATTTTCTCTCTCCTCTCATTAATTCTCTTTCTCTCCTTTCTTATTGATTGTCTTCTCTCTCATTCATTATCTCCCCACTCTCATTCATTCTTTCCTCTCATTCATTATCTCTTTCTCTCTATCTCATTCATTGTCTCTCCTCTCATTCATTCTCTCTCCTCTCATTCATTATCTCTCTCACCTCTCTCATTCATTCTCTCTCATTAATTCTCTCTCGCCTTTCATTAATTTTCTCTCTTATTAATTCTCTCTCTCCTCTCTTTAATTTTCTCTCTCCTCTCATTAATTAATTCTTTTTCTTTTCTCTGTCATTCATTCTCTCCCCTCTCTCATTCATTCTCTCTATCCTCTCATTCATTGTCTCTTTCCTCTCTTATTCATTCTCTCTATCCTGTCATTCATTCTCTCTCCTGTCTGAATCATTTTCTCTCCTCATTCATTCTCTCTCTCCTCTCTCATTCATTCTCTCTCCTCACATTCATTTTCTCTCTTTCCTCTCATTAATGTTCTCCTCTCTCATTAATTCTCTCTCTCCTCTCATTAATTCCCTTTATCCTCTCATTAATTTTCTCTCCTCTCTCATTAATTCTCTTTTCCCTCTCATTAATGTTAAATCTCCTCTGATTAATTATCTCTCTCCTCTCATTAATTCTCTTTCCTTTCATTAATTCTTTTTTTCCCTCTTATTCATTCTCTCTCCTCTCTCATTCATTCTCTCTATCCTCTCATTCATTGTCTCTTTCCTCTCTCATTCATTCTCTCTATCCTCTCATTCATTGTCTCTTTCCTCTCTTATTTATTCTCTCTATCCTCTCATTCATTGTCTCTTTCCTCTCTCATTCATTCTCTCTATCCTCTCATTCATTGTCTCTTTCCTCTCTCATTCATTATCTCTATTCTGTCATTCATTTTCTCTCTTCTCTCTTTCATTCTCTCTCTCCTCACATTCATTTTCTCTCTTCTCTCTTTCATTCTCTCTCTCCTCACATTCATTTTCTCTTTCCTCTCATTAATTCTCTCTCTCCTCTCATTAATACCCTTTATCCTCTCATTAATTTTCTCTCCTCTCTCATTAATTCTCTTTTCCCTCTCATTAATGTTATATCTCCTCTGATTAATTCTCTCTCTCCTCTCATTAATTCTCTTTCCTTTCATTAATTCTTTTTTCCCTCTTATTCATTCTCTCTCCTCTCATTCATTCTATCTCCTCTCTCATTCATTCTATCTCCTCTCTCATTCATTCTATCTCCTCTCTCATTCATTCTCTCTCTCCTCTCATTCATTCTCTCTCATTCATTCTCTTTCATTCATTCTCTCTTATTCTTTCTCCTCTCTCACCCCCCTCTCCTGTTTTCTCTCATTCATTCTCTCCTCACATTCATTCTCTCCTCATTAAATCTCTCTCATCTCTCATCATCTCCCTCCTCTCATTAATTATCTCCTCTCTCATTAATTTTCTCTCTCCTCTCATTTATTTTCTTTCTCCTCTCATTAATTATCTCTCCTCACATTAAGTATCTTTCTTTCCTCTCTCATTGATTATCTGTCTCCTCTCTCATTAATTCTCTCCCTACTCTCATTAATTCTCTCCCTCCTCTCATTAATTCTCTCCCTACTCTCTCATTAATTTTCTCTCATCTCGCAATCATTCTCTCTTCTTTCATTCATCCTTTCTCCTCTCTTTCATTCTTTCTCCTCTCTTTCATTTTCTCTCTCCTCTCATTAACTTTTTTCCTCTCTCATTTTCTCTTTCTCTCTTCTCTCATTCCTTCTCTATTTTGTCTTTCACTCATTTTCTCTCTCTTACCTGTGTTCATTATATCGCTTTCCTCCTTCAATCTTTGTCCCTTTCTTTCCTCATTCATTCTCTCTTGTCTCATCAAGTTATAACATTACATATTAAAGTATAATTATTGGAATAGGATAGTTTATAAAATATTAAGTAAAGTAAAGAGAGTAGTATAGTTTATCAAACTTTACGTTATATCAAATAACACAGTAAATAAAATGGATCATAGGATAGTATGCTACATTAAATAGTACAGTAAATAAAATAGTATATTTCATAAAATATTCCATTACATGATATAGTACTGGAATTAGAATAGTATAATTTATAAAATATTTCATTACATGATATAGTACAGGAAATAAAATAGTATAGTTCATAGGATAGTATGCTAAATTAAGTAATGCAATAAATAAAATAGTATAGTCCATAAAACATTCTGCTATATTAAATAGTGCAAGAAATAAAATAGTATAGCTCATAAAATATTTCATTACATGATATAGTACAGGAAATAAAATAGTATATTTCATAAGATATTACTTTACATTAAATAGTATAGTAAATAAAATAGTATAGTTCATAAAATATTTCATTACATGATATAGTACAGGAAATAAAATAGAATAGTTCATAAGATATTACTTTACATTAAATAGTATAGTGAATGAAATAGTATAGATTATAAGATAATATATTACATTAAGTAATACAGTAAATAGAATATCATAGTTCATAGGATCTTATGTTACATTAAATGGTACATCAAATAGTACAGTAAATAAAGTAGTGTATTTCATAAAATATTACGTTACATCAAATTGTACAGTAAATGAAATATAGTTTGTAAGTATAGTTCATAAATACACTCGTATCAGATAGTATATATTATGATACATTAAATAGTAGAGTACAAAATAGTATAGTTAATAGAATATTAGGTTACATCAAAGAGTTGATTACAGGTCGTTATCTTCACCCAATCGTAAATAAGACAGTATAGTATATAACATATTACGTTACATCATAGAGTACAGTAATTAAAGTGTTCAGTTCATAAAATTTTACGTTTCAACAAATAGTGCAGTAAATAAAGTAGTATGATTGATAAAATATTACATTACAACAAATAGTACAATAAATAGATAGTATATTTCAAATATTATGATACATTAAATAGTAGAGTAAAAATAGTATACTCAATAAAATATTACGTTACATTAAATAATACAGTACATAGAAATTTATAGTTCATAAAATGTTACTTTACATCAATTTATAAAGCAAAGAAAATAGTATAGTTCATAAAATAGCCCGTTACATCAAATAGAACAGTAAATAAAATAGTATAGTTCATAAGATATTACGTTACATCAAATAGAACAGTGAATAAAATAGTATAGTTCATAAGATATTACGTTACATCAAATAGAACAGTGAATAAAATAGTATAGTTCATAAGATATTACGTTATATCAAGTAATATATAGGAAATAAAATGGTATAGTTGATAAGATATTACGTTATATATTAATTAGTACTGTAAATAAAAAAATAAATGAAAGACCCCGTGGGGATCCGGGTTAGAATAGGTCCTCAGTACCCCTTGCTTGTCGTAAGAGGCGACTAAATGGGGCCACATGATTAAAATATTTTGCTAAATTAAATACAAAAGTAAAATAGAACAGTAAATATAATAGATAATAATAGTAATAGGATATTAAATGGACGGGTACAGGAAACGGAATAAGTAAAGTAGTAAATAAAGTAGTACAGTAAATGAAATAGATATAACACCGCAGTTTATAAAAGAGCATAGTTTATTAACAATTACGGTACATGAATTAATACGGTGCATAAAATAGAACAGTAAATGAAATAGGTGTAATAGTACAGTCAATAAAATGGTATCTAATCAATGAAATAATACTGCATATGAAATAGTACAAAATGTGAAATAGTGATGCATAGTCAATACAATTGTATGGTAAATATAGAAGTATGGTAAATACAAAATAAAATTTTATAATAAATGAATTGATTCTATTAATATGATCTAATGGTAAATGAAATATATTGGTAAACTTTACCTCACAGTAAATAAGAGATTAAATCATTCAGTAAATAAAACACTACAGTGCAAATTCTTATGAATGCAGTGTCTAGATATCTGGAACTCACACACACACCGTTATTTAGACATTGCAATTATGAGGATCTTGTGAAATATAAAAAAGGGGAGTAAATGAAATAGGAAAATTAGGACAATAAATCAACTAACACTAGATAAGATAATATGGGAAAATAAGTGTAAAAAATAGGGAAAGTAGGAGAGTAAATGAAATAGGAAAAATAGGACAGAAAATCAAATAAATGGAATAAATCAGTAAAATTAACGTTACAGTGAATAAGAGATTAATTCTTTCAGTTGATAAAACACTATAGTGCAAATTCTTATGAATGCAGTGTCTAGATATCTGGAACTCACACACACACCGTTGTTTAGACATTGCAATTATAAGGACCTTGTGAAATATAAAAAAGGGGAGTAAATGAAATAGGAAAAATAGGACAATAAATCAACTGACATTAAATAAGATAATATGGGAAAATAAGAGTAAATGAAATAGGAAAAGTAGGAGAGTAAATGAAATAGGAAAAATAGGACAGAAAATCAAATAAATGGAATAAATCAGTAAACTTAACGTTACAGTGAAGAAGAGATTAATTCTTTCAGTTGATAAAACACTATAGTGCAAATTCTTATGAATGCAGTGTCTAGATATCTGGAACTCACACACACACCGTTATTTAGACATTGCAATTATGAGGATCTAGGGAAATCTAAAAAAGGGGAGTAAATGAAATAGGAAAATTAGGACAATAAATCAACTGACATTAAATAAGATAATATGGGAAAATAAGAGTAAATGAAATAGGAAAAGTAGGAGAGTAAATGAAATAGGAAAAATAGGACAGAAAATCAAATAAATGGATTAAATCAGTAAACTTAACGTTACAGTGAATAAGAGATTAATTCTTTCAGTTGATAAAACACTACAGTGCTAATTCTTATGAATGCAGTGTCTAGATATCTGGAACTCACACACACACCGTTATTTAGACATTGCAATTATGAGGATCTTGGAAAATATAAAAAAAAAAAAGGGGGAGTAAATGAAATAGGAAAATTAGGACAATAAATCAACTGACATTAAATAAGATAATATGGGAAAATAAGAGTAAATGAAATAGGAAAAGTAGGAGAGTAAATGAAATAGGAAAAATACGAAAAATAGGACAGAAAATCAAATAAATGGATTAAATCAGTAAACTTAACGTTACAGTGAATAAGAGATTAATTCTTTCAGTTGAGAAAACACTATAGTGCAAATTCTTATGAATGCAGTGTCTAGATATCTGGAACTCACAAAAACACCGTTATTTAGACATTGCAATTATGAGGATCTTGGGAAATATAAAAAAAAGGGGGGGGGGTGTAAATGAAATAGGAAAATTAGGACAATAAATCAACTGACATTAAATAAGATAATATGGGAAAATAAGAGTAAATGAAATAGGAAAAGTAGGAGAGTAAATGAAATAGGAAAAATAGGACAGAAAATCAAATAAATGGAATAAATCAGTAAACTTAACGTTACAGTGAATAAGAGATTAATTCTTTCAGTTGATAAAACACTATAGTGCAAATTCTTATGAATGCAGTGTCTAGATATCTGGAACTCACACACACACCGTTATTTAGACATTGCAATTATGAGGATCTTGGGAAATATAAAAAAAAAGGGGGGGGGGGAGTAAATGAAATAGGAAAATTAGGACAATAAATCAACTGACATTAAATAAGATAATACGGGAAAAGAAGAGTAAATGAAATAGGAAAAGTAGGAGAGTAAATGAAATAGGAAAAGTAGGAGAGTAAATGAAATAGGAAAAATAGGACAGAAAATCAAATAAATGTAATAAATCAGTAAACTTAACGTTACAGTGAATAAGAGATTAATTCTTTCAGTTGATAAAACACTATAGTGCAAATTCTTATGAATGCATTGTCTAGATATCTGGAACTCACACACACACCGTTATTTAGACATTGCAATTATGAGGATCTTGGGAAATATAAAAAAAAAGGGGGGGGGGGAGTAGATGAAATAGGAAAATTAGGACAATAAATCAACTGACATTAAATAAGATAATATGGGAAAATAAGAGTAAATGAAATAGGAAAAGTAGGAGAGTAAATGAAATAGGAAAAATAGGACAGAAAATCAAATAAATGGAATAAATCAGTAAACTTAACGTTACAGTGAAGAAGAGATTAATTCTTTCAGTTGATAAAACACTATAGTGCAAATTCTTATGAATGCATTGTCTAGATATCTGGAACTCACACACACACCGTTATTTAGACATTGCAATTATGAGGATCTTGGGAAATATAAAAAAAAAGGGGGGGGAGTAGATGAAATAGGAAAATTAGGACAATAAATCAACTGACATTAAATAAGATAATATGGGAAAATAAGAGTAAATGAAATAGGAAAAGTAGGAGAGTAAATGAAATAGGAAAAATAGGACAGAAAATCAAATAAATGGAATAAATCAGTAAACTTAACGTTACAGTGAATAAGAGATTAATTCTTTCAGTTGATAAAACACTATAGTGCAAATTCTTATGAATGCAGTGTCTAGATATCTGGAACTCACACACACACCGTTATTTAGACATTGCAATTATGAGGATCTTGGGAAATATAAAAAAAAAAGGGGGGGGGGAGTAAATGAAATAGGAAAATTAGGACAATAAATCAACTGACATTAAATAAGATAATATGGGAAAAGAAGAGTAAATGAAATAGGAAAAGTAGGAGAGTAAATGAAATAGGAAAAATAGGACATAAAAATCAAATAAATGGAATAAATCAGTAAACCTAACATTACAGTGAATAATAGATTAATTCTTTCAGTTGATAAAACACTATAGTGCAAATTCTTATGAATGCAGTGTCTAGATATCTGGAACTCACACACACACCGTTATTTAGACATTGTAATTATGAGGATCTAGGGAAATCTAAAAAAGGGGAGTAAATGAAATAGGAAAATTAGGACAATAAATCAACTGACATTAAATAAGATAATATGGGAAAATAAGAGTAAATGAAATAGGAAAAGTAGGAGAGTAAATGAAATAGGATAAATAGGACAGAAAATCAAATAAATGGAATAAATCAGTAAACTTAACGTTACAGTGAATAAGAGATTAATTCTTTCAGTTGATAAAACACTACAGTGCTAATTCTTATGAATGCAGTGTCTAGATATCTGGAACTCACACACACACCGTTATTTAGACATTGCAATTATGAGGATCTTGGGAAATATAAAAAAAAAGGGGGGGGGAGTAGATGAAATAGGAAAATTAGAACAATAAATCAACTGACATTAAATAAGTTAATATGGGAAAATAAGAGTAAATGAAATAGGAAAAGTAGGAGAGTAAATGAAATAGGAAAAATAGGACAGAAAATCAAATAAATGGAATAAATCAGTAAACTTAACGTTACAGTGAATAAGAGATTAATTCTTTCAGTTGATAAAACACTATAGTGCAAATTCTTATGAATGCAGTGTCTAGATATCTGGAACTCACACACACACCGTTATTTAGACATTGCAATTATGAGGATCTTGGGAAATATAAAAAAAAAAAAAGGGGGGGGGGAGTAGATGAAATAGGAAAATTAGGACAATAAATCAACTGACATTAAATAAGATAATATGGGAAAATAAGAGTAAATGAAATAGGAAAAGTAGGAGAGTAAATGAAATAGGAAAAATAGGACAGAAAATCAAATAAATGGAATAAATCAGTAAACTTAACGTTACAGTGAAGAAGAGATTAATTCTTTCAGTTGATAAAACACTATAGTGCAAATTCTTATGAATGCAGTGTCTAGATATCTGGAACTCACACACACACCGTTATTTAGACATTGCAATTATGAGGATCTTGGGAAATATAAAAAAAGGTGGGGGGGAGTAGATGAAATAGGAAAATTAGGACAATAAATCAACTGACATTAAATAAGATAATATGGGAAAATAAGAGTAAATGAAATAGGAAAAGTAGGAGAGTAAATGAAATAGGAAAAATAGGACAGAAAATCAAATAAATGGAATAAATCAGTAAACTTAACGTTACAGTGAATAAGAGATTAATTCTTTCAGTTGATAAAACACTATAGTGCAAATTCTTATGAATGCAGTGTCTAGATATCTGGAACTCAGACACACACACCGCTATTTAGACATTGCAATTACGAGGATCTTGTAAAATATCAAAAAGGGGAGTAAATGAAATAGGAAAATTAGGACAATAAATCAACTGACATTATATAAGATAAAATGGAAAAATAAGAGAACAAATGAAATAGGAAAAATAGGAGAGTACACGGAATAAGAAAAATAGGACGATAAATCAATTAAATGGAATATATCAGTAACCTTGACGTTACAGTGAATAAGAGATTAATTTGTTCAATAAATAATACGCTATTGTGCAAATTCTTATCAATGCAGTGTCTAGATATCTGGAACTCACACACACACACCGCTATTTAGACATTGCAATTATGAGGATCTTGTGAAATATGAAAAAAGGGGAGTAAATGAAATAGGAAAATTAGGACAATAAATCAACTGACATTAGATAAGATAAAATGGGAAAATAAGAGAGCATATGAAATAGGAAAAATAGGAGAGTACATGGAATAAGAAAAATAGGACGATAAATTAAAGATAAAAAAAATGAACACTACATGAATTAGAAAAAAATTAGACAATAAACCACATGGCCTAGTCAATAAAATAATGCGGAATATAAAATAGTGCAAAATGTGAAATGGTACAGTAGAGTCAATATAATATTGTGTGGTAAATATAGATACAAAAATGACATTTTACAGTAAATCAACTGATACAATAAATATGATCGAATGATGAATAAAATATATCAGTAAACTTAATGTTACAGTCAATAAGAGAGATTAAATCGTTCAGTAAATAAAACACTACAGTGAAAATTCTTATGAATGCGGTGTCTAGATATCTGGAAATCACACACACACACCGTTATTTAGACATTGCAATTATGAGGATCTTTGGAAATATGACAAATGAAATAAGAAAAATAGAATAGTCAGTGTAATGAGAATTTTTTTAATAGTAATTGAAATAGAGAAACTAGAAGAGTAAATCAAATAGAAGAAGTAGGAGAGTAAATCAAATAGAAAAAGTAGGAGAGTAAATCAAATGGGAAAAGTAGAGTAAATCAAATAGGAAAGGTAGGATAGTAAATCAAATAGGGACAGTAGGAAAGTAAATTAAATAGGACAAGTAGGAAAGTAAATCAAATAGGGAAAGTAAGAGAGTAAATGAATAGGAAAAGTAGGAGAGTAATTCAAATAAATAAAGTAGGACAGTAAATCAAATAGGGAAAGTAGGAGAGTAAATCAAATAGGGAGAAGTGGGACAGTAATTAAATAGGAAAAGAAGGACAGTAAATCATATAGGAAAACTAGGACAGTAAATCAAATAGGAAAAGTAGGACAGTAAATCAAATTGGAAAAGTAGGAAAGTAAATTCAAATAGGAAAAAGTAGGAGAATAAATCAAATAGGCAAAGTAGGAGAGTAAATCAAATAGGAAAAGGAGAGTAAATCAAATAGGGAAAGTAGGAGAGTAAATCATATAGGGAAAAGTAGGAGAGTTCATCAAATAGGAAAAGAAGGAGAGTTTATCATATAGGAGAAGTAGGGAAGTAAATCAAATAGGGAAAAGTAGGAAAATAATCAAGTAGGGAAAAGTAGGAGTAAATCAAATAGGAAAAGTATGAGAGTAAATGAAATAAAAAAGAGAAGGAAAGTAAAATCAAATAAAGACAGTAAAGTAAATGAAATAGGAAAAGTAGGAGAGTAAATGAAATAGGAAAAGTAGAGTGAATCAAACAGGAAAAGTAGGAGAGTAAATCAAATAGGAAAAGGAGAGTAAATCAAATTGGAAAAGTAGGAGAGTAAATGAAATAAGAAAGGTAGAAGAGTAAATCAAATAGGAAAATGAAGAAAGTAAATCAAATAGGGAAAGTAGGAAAGTAAATCAAATGGAAAAGTAGAAGAGTAAATCAAATAGGAAAAGTAGAAGAAATCAAATAGAAAACGTAGGATAGTAGATCAAATACGAAAAGTAACAAACTAAATCAAATAGGAAAAGTAGAGTAAATCAAATATGAAAAGTAGGAGAGTAAATCAAATAAGAAAAGTAGGACGATAAATCAAATAGGAAAAGTAGGACCATAAATAAAATAGGAAAAGTAGGAGAGTAAATCCAGTAAGGAGAGTAGGAGAGTAAATCAAGTAAGGACTGTAGGAAAGTAATTCAAATAGGAAAAGTAAGAAAGTAAATCAATAGGAAAAGTAGGAGAGTAAATCAAATAGGACAAGTAGGAGTGTAAATGAAATAGGAAAAGTAGAGTAAATCAAATAGGACAAGTAGGGAAAAAATTGAATAGGAAAAGTAGGAGAGTAAATAAGAAAGGGAAAAGTTGGATTGTAAATCAAATAGGAAAAATAGGAAAGTAAAGCATATAGAAAATAGTAGAACAGTTAATCAGATAGGGAAAATAGAGTAAATCAATAGAAAGAGTAGGATAGTAAATGAAATAGGAAAAGTAGGAGAGTAAATCAAATAAGAAAAGTAGGAAACTAAATCAAATAGAAAAAGTAGAGTAAATCAAATAAGAAAAGTAGGAAACTAAATCAAATAGAAAAAGTAGAGTAAATCAAATAGGAAAAGTAGGAGAGTAAATAAGAAAGGGAAAAGTTGGATTGTAAATCAAATAGGAAAAATAGGAAAGTAAAGCATATAGAAAATAGTAGAACAGTTAATCAGATAGGGAAAATAGAGTAAATCAATAGAAAGAGTAGGATAGTAAATGAAATAGGAAAAGTAGGAGAGTAAATCAAATAGATAAAGTAGGAAACTAAATCAAATAGGGAAAAGTAGGAGAGTAAATGAAATAGGAAAAGTATGAAAGTCAATAAAATACGAAAAGTAGGGAAGTAAATCAAATCGGAAAAGTAGGAGAGTAAATGAAATAGGGAAAAGTAGGACAGTAAATCAAATAGGAAAAGTAGGAGAGTAAATCAAATAAGAAAAGTAGGAAACTAAATCAAACAGGAAAAGTAGAGTAAATCAAATATGAACAGTAGGAGAGTAAATCAAATAGAAAAAGGAGTTGAGTAAATCAAATAGGAAAAGTAGGACAGTAAATCGGATAGGGAGAGTAGGAGAGTAAATGAAGTAGGAGAGTAAATAAGAAAGGGAAAAGTTGGACAGTAAATCAAATAGGAAAAGTAGGAAAGTAAATCTTATAGAGAATAGTAGGAGGTTTAATCAGATAGGGAAAGTATGAGAGTAAATCAATAGGAAGGGTATGAGAGTAAATGAAATAGGAAAAGTAGGAGAGTAAATCAAATAAGAAAAGTAGGAAAGTAAAGAAAATGGGAAAAGTAGGAGTAAATCAATTAGACAAAAAAGTAGAGGAAATCAAGTAGGAAAAGTAGGAGAGTAAATCAAATAAGAAAAGTAGGACAGTAAATCAAATAGGGAAAGTAGGAGAGTAAATCAAGTAGGGACAGTAGGAAAGTAAATCAAATAGGGAAAGTAGGAGAGTAAATCAAGTAGGGACAGTAGGAGAGTAAATCAAATAGGAAAAGTAGGAGAGTAAATCAAATAGGCATAGTAGGACAGTAAATCAAATAGGAAAAGTAGGAGAGTAAATGAAATAGGAAAAGTATGAAAGTCAATAAAATACGAAAAGTAGGGACGTAAATCAAATCGGAAAAGTAGGAGAGTAAATGAAATAGGGAAAAGTAGGACAGTAAATCAAATAGGACAAGTACGAGAGTAAATCAAATAGGAAAGGTAGAATAGTAAATCAAATACGAAAAGTAGGACAGTAAATCAAATAAGGAAAGTAGGAGAGTAAATCAAGTAGGTACAGTAGGAAAGTAAATCAAACAGGAAAAGTAGAGTAAATCAAATAGGAAAGGTAGGATAGTAAATCAAATAAGAAAAGTAGGACAGTAAATCAAATAGGGAAAGTAGGAGAGTAAATCAAGTAGGTACAGTAGGAAAGTAAATCAAATAGGAAAAGTAGGAGAGTAAATCAAATAGGCATAGTAGGACAGTAAATCAAATAGGAAAAGTAGGAGAGTAAATGAAATAGGAAAAGTATGAAAGTCAATCAAATAGGAAAAGTATGAAAGTCAATCAAATAGGAAAAGTAGGAAAGTAAATCAAATAGGGAAAAGTAGGAAAGTAAATAATATAGGAAAAAGTAGGAGAGTAAATCAAATAGGGAAAAGTAGTACAGTAAATCAAATAGGGAAAAGTAGGACAGTAAATCAGATAGGGAAAGTAGGAGAGTAAATCAATAGGAAAATTGGGAAAGTAAATTAAATAGGAAAAGGAGGAGAGTATATCAAATGGGGGAAGTAGGAAAGTAAATCAAACTGGAAGAAGTAGGAGAGTAAATCAAATAGGGAAAGTAGGAGAGTAAATGAAATAGGAATGTAGGAGAGTAAATAAAATAGGAAAAGTAAGAAAGTAAATAAAATAGGGAAAGTAGGACAGTAAATAAAATAGGAAAAGTAGAAAAGTGAATCAAATAGGAAAAGTAGGGAAGTAATTCAAATATGAGTAGGAGAGTAAGTCATAAAGGAAACATAAGAGAGTAAATCCTGTCGGGAAAAGTAGGAAAAATAATCAAATAGGGAAAGTAGGACAGTAAATCAAATAGGGAAAGTAGGACAGTAAATCAAAATGGGAAAGTAGTAGAGTAAATCAAATAGGAAAAGTAGGGAAGTAAATCATATAGAGAAAAGTAGGAAAAATAATCAAATAGGGAAAGAAGGAAAGTAAATGAAATAGGGATAGTAGGAGAGTAAATGAAATAGGGATAGTAGGAGAGTAAATCAAATAGGAAAAGTAGAATACCAAATCAAATAGCAAAAGTAAGACAGTAAATCCAATTAGGAAAGTAGGAAAGTAAATGAAATAAGAAAAGTAGGAGAGTAAATCAAATAGAAAAAGTCGGAGAGAAAATCAAATAGGAAAAGTAGGAAACTGAATCAAATAGGAAAAGTAGGGAAGTAAATCAAATAGGAAAAGTAAGAGAGTAAATCAAATAGGAAAAGTAGAAAAGTAAATCATATAGCGAAGAGTAGGAGATTTAATCAAATAGGAAAAGTATGGGAGCTAACCTTATAGGTACAGTGGGAAAGTAAATCAAATAGGGAAAAGTAGGGGAAATAATCAAATAGGGAAAAGTAGGAAAAATAATCAAATAGGGAAAAGTAGTAGAGTAAATCATATAGGGAAAGTAGGAAAGTAAATCAAATAGGGAAAAGTAAAAGAGTAAATCAAATGGAAAAGTAGGACAGTAAAGAAAATTGGGAAGGTAGGAAAGTAAATTAAATAGGAAAAGTAGGAGAGTAAATCATATAGGGAAAAATAGGAGAGTAAATCATGGGGCTCACGGCGAGTATGACCGGTCAACAGGGGAAGCTTGCTCCTCCTAGGCACCTGATCCCACATATGGTGTGTCCAGGTGTCCGTGTTTGCCCAGCTATCTATTTTGTATTGCTTGTAGGAGTTATGAGATTGATCACATTACAGTATATAGAACAGTAAATTGAATAGAATAGTATAGTTGATATGTTACGTTACATCAAATGGTACAGTAGATAAATAGTTCATGAGATATTACCCTAGATTAAATAGTACAATAAATAGTATAGTTCATAAAATGTTACATTACCTAATATAGCAAAAGTAGGCATTAATTGAGGCTCTTTTTACTCAATCACTGGTAGCCCTAAAGGCTACCAGTGTTTGGGGTTTTTTCCAGAGAGACCTGTCCACGGGATGACGATATCGAAACACTTGAAGGATGATAGTTGGGAAGTGATGGCTTCACATGGAAAAAAGGTAATGTAAAAAAAACATTACATGAGAAGTGAAGATAACAGTTATCAATCGCATAACTCGTATAATGAATAAAAGATAACATTACAATGATTTATGATATAAATGGAAAATATCTTATCAAATATCTCTTGAACTTCTTAAGCTGGGACATTCATATTTTGAATATAGATTCTTTATGGCCAGACCTGGTTATACTTTGGTGTTGATGTTCAGCAACGGCTCACAAGGAGAGACTTATCTTGATCAAACAACGAGGAACTACGTGGATAATGTTTGGTGGAAGACAATGAACTATGGATATTTGTCTGGATCAGGAGACGTGGAACTACCTGGACGAAGATTTGATGAAAAACAATGAACACTTGAGACTTATCTCGATCAGGAGACGTCGAACTACCTGCAGAATGATTTGGTGGAAGGAAATGAACTATGGATACCTGCCTGGATCAAGCGACAAGGAACTACGTGGAGGATGATTGCTGGAAGACAATGAACTATGGATATTTGTCTGGATCAGGAGACGTGGACCTACGTTGAGGGTGATTTGGTGGAAGACAACGAACTATGGATTGTCTGGATGAGGAGACATGGAACTACGTGGGTGAAGATTGGTGGAAGACAGTGAATTATATATATTTGTCTGGATCATGAGGCGTGGAACTACCTGGATGATGATTTGGTGGAAGACAATGAACTATGGACACTTTTATATATCAGAGGACATGAGACCACGTGGAAGATAATTGGTGGAAGACAATTATAGATATTTGTCTGGATTATGAGATGTGGAACTACGTGGAGAATGATTGTTGGAATACAATGAATTCTGGATATCTGTCAGGATCAGGAGACGTGGAACTACGTGTGCGATGTTTGGAAGACGATGAACTATGGATATTTTTCTATATCAGAAGACATGAAACTACGTAAAGGTTGATTACTTGGAATACAATGAATTTTGAATATTTGTCTGGATCAGGAGACATGGAACTACATGGATGATGATTGATTGTAGATAAATAACTATTGAGACTTTCCCCTATGAGGAGACGCGAAACTACGTGGATGATAATTTGGTTGAAAATAATAAACTATGGAGTCTTGTCCGGATCAGGAGACGAACTACGTAGAGGATTATTGGTGGATGACAGTGAATTATAGATTTTGGTCTGAATCAAAAGACGTGAAACTATGTGGGGGATGATTTGGTTGACGATAATTAACAACGGATATTTGTCTGGATAAGGAGTCGTGGAACAACGTGGAATATGATGTGGTAGAGGACAATCAACTATGGATATCTATGTACATCAGGAGACATGAAACTACGTGGAGTATGATTGATGGAAGACAATGAATTATATATATTTGTCTGGATCAGGAGACGTGGAACTACGTGGAGGATGATTGGTGGAAGACAATGGGTCATAGATATTTTTCTGGATCAGGAGACGTGGAACTACGTGGAGGATGATTGGTGGAAGACAATGGATCATAGATATTGTCTGGATCAGAAGACATGGAACTACATGGAGGAGGAATTGGTGGACGAAAATTAGCTATGCATATTTGTCTGGATCATGAGACATGAAATGAACCTACATGAAGGATGATGTAGTGGATGGCAATGAATGAACTACAAATATTTTTTCTGGATCAGGAGACGTGGAACTAAGTGAAAGATGATCTATTGTAGAGAAAGAACTATTGAGACTTTCCCCCATGAGGAGACGCGAAACTACGTTGAGGACAATTTGGTGGAAAACAAACTATGGAGACTTGTCTGGATCAGGAGACGTGAAACTATTTGGAGGATGTTCAGATGGAAGACAGTGAATTATAGATATTTGTCTGGATCTAGAGAAGTGGAAATACGTGGAGGATGATTTGGTGGAAGACAATGAACTATTGAAATTTGTCTGGTTCAGGAGACGTGGAACTCCGTGGAAGATGATTGTTTGTAGACGATGAAGTATGGATACTTGTCTTGATGAGGAAACGTGGAATAACGTTGATAATAATTGGTTGAAAACAATGAACTATGGATATTTAACTAGATAAGAAGACATGGAACGACGTGAAGGATCATTGATAACTACGGATATTTGTTTGGATCAGGAGACATTGAACTACGTGGAGGATGATTTGGTGTGAACACAATGAACTATTGAAATTTGTCTAAATAACAAAACATGGAACTATGTGGAGGGTGAATGGTGGAGGAGAATGAATGTTTGATGATTGTGTGGATCAGGAGATATGGAACTACGTGGAAGATGATTGGCTGCCGACAAAGAACTATTGAGACGTTCCCCTATGAGGAGACGTGAAACTATGTGGAGGATGATTTCGTGAAAAACAAAGTATGGATATATTTGTCGGGATCAGGAGACGTGGAACTACATGGAGGATTATTTGGTGGAAAACAAACTAGGATATTTATCTGGATCAGGAAACGTGGAACTCCGTGGAGGATGATTTGATGGAAGGAAATGAACTATGGATATTTGTTTGGATCAGGACACGTAGAATTACAAGGAATTATTGAGACTTTCCCGTATGAGGAGACGCCAAACTACGTGGAGGATGATTTGGTGGAAAACAAACTATGGAGACTTGTCTGGATCAGGAAACGTGAAACTATGTGAAGGACGATTGGTGAATTATAGATATTTGTCTGGATCAGAAGACGTGGAACTACGTGGGGGATAATTTAGTGGAAGACAATGAACTATGGACATCTAGAGACATCAAAACACGTGTAGGATGAACGGTGGAAAACAATGAACTATTGATATTTGTCTGGATCAGGAGACATGACATTACGTGCAGACTGATTGGTTGTAGACAAAGAACTATTGACTTTTACCTATGATGAGACGTGAAACTACGTGGAGGATTATTGTAGGAAGACAATGAGCGATGGATATTTGTCTGAATCACAAGACGTGGAACTACGAGGAAGATGATTGGATGTAGACAAAGAATTATTGAAATTTTCCTTATGAGAAGACGTGAAATTACGTGGAGGATGATTTGTTGGAAAACAATAAACTATGAATTGTTCTACATCAGGAGACATAAAAATACATGGAGGAAGATTGGTGAGAGACATTCAATTATGGATATTTGTCCGGATCAGAAGATGTGGAGGTATGTGGAGGATGAATTGGTGGAAGACAATGAACTATAGATATTTGTCTGGATCAGGAGACGTGGAGCAACGTGGAAGATGAGTGGTTGTAGACAAGGAACTGTGGAGACTTGTCTCGATGAAGAGACGTGAAACTACATGGAGGAAGATTTGGTGGAAGAAAATGAGCTCTAAATATTTTTCTGCATCAAGAGATGTGCATCTACATGGTTGATGATTTGGTGAAAGACAATGAACTATGAATATTTGTCGAGATCAGGAGACGTGGAACAATGTTGATGATTTGGTGGAAAACAATGAACTATGAATTGGTCTACACCAGGAGACATAAAGCTACGTGGATGAAGTTTGGTGAAAGACGGTGAATTATAGATATTTGTCTGGATCAGGAGACGTGGAAGTACGTGGATGATGATGTGGTGAAAGACAATGAACTATAGATATTGGTTTATATCAGGAGACATGAAACTACATAGAGGATGATTTGGTGGAAAACAATGAACTATGAATTGGTTTATATCAGGAAACGTGAAACTATGTGGAGGATGATGAGTGGAAGACAATGAACAATGGATAATTGTGTGTAGATCAGGAGATCTTAACTTAAGTGGAGGATGATTGGTGGACGAGAATGAAATAAGGATAAATGTCTGGATCAGGAGACGTGGAACTACATGAAAGATGATTAGTTGTAGACACAGGGAGACAGGGAGACATGTCCCGATGAGGAAACGTGAAACTATCTGGATGATGATAGAGAATGAATTATAGATATTTTTCTGGATCAGGAGATGTGAAACTACGTGGAAGATGATTGGTGGAAGACATTCTACTATGGATATTTATCTGGATCGGAAGATGTGGAGCTATGTGGAGGATAAATTGGTGAAAGACAACGAACTATAAATATTTGTCTGGATCAGGAGTCGTGGAGCAACGTGGAAGATGAGTGGTTGTAGACAAGGAACCGTGGAGACTTGTCTCGATGAGGAGACGTGAAACTACACGGAGGAGGATTGGTGGATGACAATCAGCTCTAAATATTTTTCTGCATCAGGAGACGTGAAACTACATGGTTGATGATTTGGTGAAAGACAGTGAACTATGGATATTTGTTGGGATCAGGAGACATGGAACTACGTGGAAGATGATTCGTTGTAGACAATGAACTATGGAGACTTGTCTGGATCAGGAGACGTAGAACTACGTGGAACTACGTGGAGGATGATTCGTTGTAGACAATGAACTATGGAGACTTGTCTGGATCAGGAGACGTAGAACTACGTGGAACTACGTGGAAGATGATTGGTTGTAGACAATGAACTATGGAGACTTGTCTGGATCAGGAGACATGGAAGTACGTGGTAAACGATTTGATGGAACGCAATGAACTATGGATATTGGTCTACATGAGGAGACATGACACTATGTGGGGAATGATTGGTGGAAGACAATGAACTATGGATAATTTTCTGGATCAGGAGTCGTGGAACTACGTGGAAGATGATTGGCTGTAGACATTGATTTATGGAGATTTGATTGGATCAGGAGTCATGGAACTACGGGGGTGATGTTATGGTGGAAGACAAAGGAGACATGGAACTATGTGGAGGAAGATTGGTAGAAGACATTCAATTATGAATATTTGTCTGGATCAAAAATGTGGAGCTATATGGAGGATGAATTGGTGGAAGACAATGAACTCTAGATATTTGTCTAGATCAGGAGACGTGGAGCAACGTGGAATATGAGTGGTTGTAGACAAGGAACTGTGGAGAGTTGTCTCGATGAGGAGACGTGAAACTACATGGAGGAGGATTTGGTGGAAGTCAATCAGCTCTAAATATTTTTCTGCATCAGGAGACGTGAAACTACCTGGATGATGATAGAGAATGAATTATAGATATTTTTTCTGGATCAGGAGATGTGAAACTACGTGGAAGATGATTGGTGGAAGACATTCAACTATGGATATTTATCTGGATCGGAAGATGTGGAGCTATGTGGAGGATGAATTGGTGGAAGACAATGAACTATGATTTGGTCTACATCAGGAGACATAAAGCTACTAGAAGACGGTGAATAAAGATATTTGTCTACATCAGGAGGCATGGAAGTACGTGGAGGATGATTTGGTGGGAAACGTTGAAGTATGAATTGATCTATATCAGGAGACGTGAAACTACGTGGAGGATGATTGTGAAAGATATTCAACTATGGATATTTATCTACATCAGAAGATGTGGAGCTATGTGGAGGATGAATTGGTGGAAGACAATGAACTATAAATATTTCTCTGGATCAGGAGACGTGGAGCAACATGGAAGATGAGTGGTTGTAGACAAGGAACCGTGGAGACTTGTCTCGATTAGGAGACGTGAAACTACACGGAGGAGGATTGGTGGATGACAATCAGCTCTAAATATTTTTCTGCATCAGGAGACATGAAACTACATGGTTGATGATTTGGTGAAAGACAGTGAACTATGGATATTTGTTGAGACAAGGAACCGTGGAGACTTGTCTCGATGAGGAGACGTGAAACTACACGGAGGAGGATTGGTGGATGACACTCAGCTCTAAATATTTTTCTGCATCAGGAGACGCGAAACTACATGGTTGATGATTTGGTGAAAGACAGTGAACTATGGATATTTGTTGGGATCAGGAGACGTGGAACTACGTGGAAGATGATTGGTTGTAGACAATGAACTATGGAGACTTGTCTGGATCAGGAGAAATGGAAGTACGTGGTAAACGATTTGATGGAACGCAATGAACTATGTATATTGGTCTACATCAGGAGACATGACACTATGTGGGGAATGATTGGTGGAAGACAATGAAATATGGATATTTCTCTGGATCAGGAGTCGTGGAACTACGTGGAAGATGATTGGCTGTAGACATTGATTTATGGAGATTTGATTGGATCAGGAGTCACGGAACTACGGGGGTGGTGTTATGGTGGAAGACAAAGGAGACATGGAACTATGTAGAGGAAGATTGGTAGAAGACATTCAATTATGGATATTTGTCTGGATCAAAAATGTGGAGCTATATGGAGGATGAATTGGTGGAAGACAATGAACTATAGATATTTGTCTGGATCAGGAGACGTGGAGCAACGTGAAAGATGAGTGGTTGTAGACAAGGAACTGTGGAGACTTGTCTCGATGAGGAGACGTGAAACTACATGGAGGAGGATTTGGTGGAAGTCAATCAGCTCTAAATATTTTTCTGCATCAGGAGACGTGAAACTACGTGGTTGATGATTTGGTGAAAGACAATGAACTATGAATATTTGTCGAGATCAGGAGACGTGGAACTACCTGGAGGATGATTTGGTGGAAAACAAGGAACTGTGAATTGGGGTACATCAGGAGACATAAAGCTACGTGGATGAAGATTGGTGGAAGACTGTGAATTATAGATATATGTCTGGGTCAGGAGACGTGAAAGTATGTGGATGATGATTTGGTGAAAGACAATGAACTATAAATATTGGTCTACATCAGGAGAGATGAAACTACGTGGAGGATGATTTGATGGAAAACAATGAACTATGAATTGATATATATCAGGAGACGTGAAACTACGTGGAGGATGATGAGTGGAAGACAATGAACTATGGATATTTCTCTGGATTAGGAGTCGTGGAACTACGTGGAAGATGATTGGCTGTAGACATTGATTTATGGAGACTAGTCTGGATCAGAAGACATGGAACTACGTGGATGATGGTATGGTGGAAGACAAAGGAGGCGTGGAACTTCGTGGAGGATAATTTGGTTGTAGAAAATAAATTCTGGAGACTTGTCTGGATTAGGAGATGTGGAAATACATGGAGGATGATTTGATGGAAGACAATATAATATGGATATTTATCTACACCAGGAGACATAAAACTACGTGGAGGAAGACATTCAATTATGGATATTTGTCTGGATCAAAAGATGTGGAGCTATCTGGAGGATGAATTGGGGGAAGACAATGAACTATGATTTGGTCTACATCAGGAGACATAAAGCTACGTTGATGAAGATTGGTGGAAGACGGTGAATAAAAATATTGGTCTACGTCAGGAGACATGGAAGTACGTGGAGGATGATTTGGTGGAAAACGATGAAGTATGAATTGGTCTACATCAGGAGACGTGAAACTACGTGAAGGATGATGAGTGGAAGACAATAAACTATGGATAATTGTGTGTAGATCAGGAGATCTGAACTTAAGTGGAGGATGATTGGTGGACGAGAAAGAAATATGGATAATTGTCTGGATCAAGAGACGTGGAACTACATGAAAGATGATTAGTTGTAGACACAGTGCTATTGAGATGTGTCCCGATGAGGAAACGTGAAACTACCTGGATGATGATTTGGCGGAAGAGAATGAATTATAGATATTTTTCTGGATCAGGAGACGTGAAACTACATGGTGGATGATTGGTGGAAGACATTCAACCATGGATGTTTATCTAGATCAGAAGATGTGGAGCTATGTGGAGGATGAATTGGTGGAAGACAATGAACTATAGATATTTGTCTAGATCAGGAGACGTGGAGCAACGTTTAAGATGAGTGGTTGTAGACAAGGAACTGTGGAGACTTATCTCGATGAGGAGACGTGAAACTACATGAAGGAGGATTTGGTGGAAGACAATAAGTTCTAAATATTTTTCTGCATCAGGAGACGTAAAACTACATGGTTGATGATTTGGTGAAAGACAATGAACTATGAATATTTGTTGAGATCAGGAGACGTGGAACCCCGTGGAGGATGATTCGTTGCAGACAATGAACTATGGAGACTTCTATGGATCAGGAGACGTGGAAGATGATTGGTTGTAGACAATGAACTATGGAGACTTGTCTGGATCAGTAGACATGGAAGTACGTGGTAAACGATTTGATGGAACGCAATGATCTATGGATATTGGTCTACATCAGGAGACATGACACTATGTGGGGAATGATTGGTGGAAGACAATGAACTATGGATATTCCTCTGGATCAGGAGTCGTAGAACTACGTGGATGATGATTGAATATAGACATTGATTTATGGAGACTTGTTCGGATCAGGAGTCATGGAACTACGGAGGTGATGGTATGGTGGAAGACAAAGGAGCCGTGGAACTACGTGGAGGATGATTTGGTTATAGTAAATTAATTCTGGAGACTTGTCTGGAATAGGAGATGTGAAAGTACATGGAGGATGATTTGGTGGAAGACAATGAACTATAGATATTTGTCTACATCAGGAGACATGACACTATGTGGAGGATGATTGGTGGAAGACAATGAACTATGGAGACTTGTCTGGATTAGGAGACGTGAAACTACCTTTAGGATGATTTGGTGGAAGAGAAAGGAGACGTGGAAGTACATGGATAATGATTGGTTGAAGACAATAAAGTATGAGTATCTGCCTGGATCAGGAAACATGAAACTACGTGGAGGATGATTGGTTCTATACAAAGAAGTGTGTATGCTTCTCTGGATCAGGAGTCATAGAACTACGTGGAGGATAATTGGTGGAAAACGATGAACTATGGATATTTGTATGGATCAGAAGACGTGTAACTATGTGGAGGTTGATTTGGGGGAAGACAATCAAGTATGGATATCAGTCTGGATCAGGAGGTGTGGAACTACGTGGAGGATGTTAGTTGGAATACAATGAACTATGGATATTTATATGGATCATGAAACGTGGAACTACGTGGAGAATGATTTGGAGGAAGACAATGAATATGGATATTTGTCTAGAATCAGAAACATGAAATTACGTAGAAGATGATTATTTGTAGATAATGAACTTTGGAGACTTATCTCGATCAGGAGACGTGTAACTACGTTAAGGATGATTTTATGGAAGACAGTGAGCAATGGATATTTGTATGTATCAGAAGACTTGGAACTACGTGAAAGCTGATTGGTTGTAGACAATAAACTATGGAGACTCGATTAGGAGACGTGGAACTACGTTAAGAATGATTTGTTGGAAGACAGTGAACTATGGATATTTGTCTGGATCAGGAGACTTCGAAGTACGTGGAAGATGATTGGTTGTAAACAATGAACTATGGAGACTTGTCTCGATCAGGAGACATGAAACTACGTGGATAATTATTGCTAGAAGACAGTGAACTATTTCACACTTTTCTGGATCAGGAGACATGGAACTACGTGGAGGATGATTAGGTGGAAGACAATGCACTATGGATATTTGACTGAATAATACGACATGGAACTACGTGGACGATGATTGGTGGAAGACAATGAACTATGGATTTGGAGTATAGTGTTTGACAAGAGGAAGATTATCGATAGTGTATATATTATATAAACATATGTATTAATTGATTGTATATTGTTTAATGTCCTTCTCGAGAACATTTCACTCCTATGAAGACTTCACCATTGCCGGTGAATGGCTGCACAATTTAGGCCTTTGGTCGGCGCTTTCGACCTTTGAGGAGGAAGGGATATCGTGCCGCTCCTGCTGTGACAGGAGGCTTCGGATTTTGAAGTCTCATCCGAAGGACCGCCCCATTTAGTCGCCTCTATTGACAAGCAAAGAGTACTGACGACTTACTCTAACTCGGATCCCCACAGGACTAAAGAGTTGTTTATAGAAAGCTGTATATATATGGTGATTGTGTGGTTTTTATCTGCATGTGTTTTACTCGTAAATAAATATTTTATATACTTTTATATCATTGTTATTTATAATTTGATAAATTCTGGTGTCATTCTACGTCACTATATTCTCCGCTTCATCATTAGATGTTCAAAAAAAAGAATATATATCGGAGAAATATAGTTTAAATAGAAATTGAAATGAAATGATCAAAATTCAGATACAATAACAATAATGATTATTTTAGTAATTTCTATCGATATTGATCGGGATCGGTACTTTTCCCTTTCGTTTTAATATATTGCATATATCTGAAATTTGGTCATTGTGTTTCAATTTCTTTTTAAAAATTGTAAATTAGTCAGATATTGCATAGAAATCCTTAGATATTTACGAAGAACTTGAAATTTCAGGATACCTTGAATCAAAAGGTATAAATAGCTGACTTCCTTACGGGTGATATCTGAAAATTGATGACATATTGAGATACCTAATATTATACATTTATTGATTGATAGTGAGGGAGATATGAAGATTTATTCACCCAAGAAAAATCATATTTCCCGAGGACAACGCCCGAGGGGAATATTAGTTTTCTTGGTTGAATAAGACTTCATATCTCCTGAACATTTCATGCAATAAATTGTTTATTATACCGAAACAAAGCAAGACTACATGTATATACAAAAATGCACCTCATCTATACATTGCATATAGCTGAGATCGCTGTAACGGTAACGCCACGCCGTCAACGTGTTAGAAGGTACAAACAACGAAATATAGTTATATAATAACCAGTTTTGTATTTCCATTCTCTTTGAATGCTGATTTACTTGCTTTAAAACTATATATCAGAGACCCGCATATGTTGTGCCTTACGAACTATGAAAGTAGAATGACTCGGACTTCTTGTGACGTCATAATACACTTCGTCTATTTTGACGTTATATATATGGAAAATGCCCAAGGGGAGATGTGTTGTTTGAGAGGGAGATATGAAGTTTTGTCATCCCTGGCACGTGACTGTCTAGACCAATCAGATTACGCGTTGCATAGAGTTCTCATACTGAGGTATAATAATACTCCTTGTCATCTAGTTCGTCAAATGCATATGCATATGCTGTCTGACATGTTTCAATCTCTCACCAGAGGGCGTATCGCGCTGCGCTACAACACTTGTAAATGTCTGAATTTCTACCTATTGCATTATAAAGTTTTACAAGTTTTAGTGTTAAGCTTAAAATCTTACAGTAAGTTCACAAAAACAACGAATTCTATGATTATTCTAATATTATTGGATGAATGAATATTTATATAAAACCTTTTAATTCGCTCAGGTGTCTCGTATTTACCAGCTTCTGTGTTTATAAAATTCAGACAAGTGTTTGATTTGCTTAGATATGATCATTACAGTTTGATATGCTAAGTTAGTTTTAGTACGTTTTGATATGATTTTTAGACGTTGACAGAGGTATTAGTGGAGCGTAGCGGGAACGATAACTCTGGGTAGAGATTGGACATGTTTCATACCGATTGTTAAGCCGTTCTTGACACACTGATTTTGACTACGGATAACTCCGTTTACCTGATCAGGATATAGGGCTCACGGTGGGTGTGACCGATCGTGATATCTGAAAATTTCGGACATATCAAGATATCCAATATTACTACTCGCCATACGTATCATTGTAAGTTATCTAAATATATAATATAAACACAGAGTTCCTTAAGGTATTCACATAGATCTTGAAATATCATTGTACTGCTAATCAAAATGTATAAGTAACTGATTTCCTTCAGAGAGATATCTGAAAACTGGTGGCGTATCAATATATCCTATATCGCTTCTTCTCATGTATAGGTGTAAATTCGTCTGATATCTAACACGAACCCAAAGTTCCTTATAGTATTCACATAAATGTTGAAATTTCAGGGTAACTAGAATCAAATTGTAAAAGTGGCTGATGTCCCAAAATGTACGGTGTATCTAGTGAAGGTCGGAATTCAATACCAATCATTTTCAAAGTAAACACTCAGCTGGAAAAGTTTATTCGTATTTTGCATTGCAAAGTGATGTAATTGGGGAAAATTGAGCATGAAATTTTATACGACTCCTCGTCAAGATAAACTTGCTAGAAAATAATTTTCAAACTCATTAACCTTTATCTGGCAGCTGGAAATCAGTAATAATAACTTTTTATATTTTGTAGTAGCTGGCTACGAGTAGCTACATGTAACTTTTCTTACTTTTATAGCTGACTACTTGTAACTGGCTGCTAGTAGCCAACTTTTCCTGGTTCAAGTAGCTGGCTACTGGACTTTTGCGAGAAGGGCTGACTTTCACAATCAACGACCGACTTGGACATTTAAACCTGCGTATGGTATGGAAGCACGATATCGTTGAATATATGTAATATCGACTTGTTGTCATTTATATAGGGAACTTCTTGAGCTAGCTTTTTTTTTTGGTGATTTCTCTTGATCACGCAAAAGCAAAGACGAGCGTGTTCAAACCGCTGCACGTTACAAAATCGTGGCAGGGTAGTGGCTGATGTTTGGTGGGAGGCCTGCTTCTGATAGAGTATTTCTGGGATTTTGTGTCCATGTACGGACGGGGTTTCGTCCCGGGACGACGGCGCTTGTCGTCGTGAACGGCGGATGCCTTTGCCGAAGAGGTGCCAAACAATCAGAGAAGATCCATGCTAAGGTTCGGAACGAAGCTTCTCTGAGCGTAGGAAGTGTAACGCACAGTTTGTAAGAAATTTCTACTGCTTCGCTAGAGAGTTACATGTAGCGTTTCTAGTGATCATGATATGGTAGTATTTCTCTAAGCAACGGTGAGCGTGTTCAGATCACTGTACGTTACAATATTATTATAGTACGACTGTTAGGTTTTACACCACATGAACTTCTTTCATTTATCTGACAATTATTAAAAAAATAAAAACAATTCATTTCATTTTTGCATACATACATTGTAGATGTAAAATCTTAACTCGAACATATACATTGATTCATGTTCAAACTTTACAAAAAGTCATCGCAACATGATAAATCGGATGTACATGTAAGTTTATTATGCAGGAGGTTTGCGTTCTCTTTTATCATAAAATGTGAAGTTGTTATACAGGTTTATTCAATCAAACACAGATACAACACAGTGCGTGCTAAGTGTACCGACAATTTGGAATTACATGTGCATCTACACTAATGCAGATCTGTAGCTCTCTCGGAAAATATTTGGTCATACCAGAGGGCTACAGATTCACCCCTTATACAAACCTTCGATTTACGGCGCAGGTCGCTGTATTCTGGCATCATAATATCAAACAATTCCTTGCATATTTTCCTAGTATTTTTGTCCAAACATATATCAAATTCCCATGTGAACCGAATAGTTGCAACTTCAAATGATTTCGTTTTTAAAGATAGCCATGTTACGTAGCAGTCAATTAGAACCCCGTTGATTTTTATATCTATTTATTCTATCCAATATGAAGTACGTATTCGGTCTTCATTTATAATAAACACGAATATTGGACGTAAATATTGAAAAATAATCCTAGTACGTTATGAAAGCCATCAGTCTGGCCCTGTCCCCGATGTATTTTTTCAATACTGACATATTAAAACAGAACTTAGCGGAGATGGATCTGGAATTATTTCATCTAAAATATTTATTTAACAAGGGGCCCACGGCATAGCATTAAAGAAGATATATGCTATCAATAACATTCAAAAATGGTTTACACATAAACATTATATATACCAAGTTTGGCCCTGTCCTAGAGTCAGTACGTTTACCCCGGATATCAATTTCAATTTACAATTTCGGTAGAGGCCTAGATCTTTATTACAGATGTGAGGTTGTAGGGAAGATGCTTTAACATTGATCAATTTATGTCCCATCCTTAAAGCTCCGGGGTGCAGGATTGATTGAATATTGTTTGACGTCCCTCGAGAGAAAACGTCACCTTTGCCGGTGAAGGCCTGCGAAATTTAGTCCTATGCACGGCACTTATGGCCTTTGAGCAGGGACGGATATTTCTCGTGCCACACCTGCTGCGACATGGGGCCTCAGTTTTTGCGGTCTCGTCCAAAGGACCGCCCTATTTAATCGCCTTCTACGACAAGCAAGGGGTACTGAGGACCTACATTCTAACCCGGATCCCCATGCGAGCGGGGGTGCAGGAAGGATATATGGAGATATTAGGTCACATAGACTTTACTGTAACAGAAATAGCACAGACACTCGACGTTTTAATTAAATATCTATAATTTTAAAAAAATTGTCTCCCTGTAAACATAATATTCACAAGATATATCACGCCGCCATCTTGGTTTTCTGTTTTACCAGCTGCATTGCTCGAAAATTTCGGCGAAAAGTTCGATTTAATATGAAAATTAGACCCCTACCGTTTAGAGGCAACTATGTCAATGTTCTACCTCTCGCATCGTCATGTAGAACTGGAAATAAAGTTCCATTTATCGGTTATAATCAACCGTCAAATATCATCTACTGCTTCTCAAATGCCTGTGAGAAATAGTACGATTATGGAAAGGAACCGGAATAACTCGATACTCTTTGGACAACTAACATTTCTGTACATTGCCTAGGTTCATCGCTTATTCATGTATGTACAAATATGTCACGAATAGGTTTTCGTATATTAAGCTTGTACGTGTCAAAGTCAGCCGTAAATTGTAAAAGTCAGCCCTTCTCGCAAAAGTCCATTACTAGGTCAGTATTATGGAAAGGTCTGTATAGATAAAATATTCGATAAAAAGAATCTTCCATGATTTGTGGCTTGATATGATTATTATGAAAGGTGAAGATAACGAACAGTGATCAATCTCATATTTCCTATCAGCAATACAAAAAAAGAAATTTGGGCAAACAGGGACCCCTGGACATACCAGTGGTGTGATCTGGTGCCTAGGAGTAAGCACCCTCTGTTGACCGGTCACACCCGCCGTGAGCCCTGTATCCTGATCAGGTAAACGGAGTTATCCGTAGTCAAAATCAGTGTGACAAGAACGGCTTAACAAATGGTATGAAACACGTCAGACAGCATTTGACCCAGTGATAGGTTGTATTGGTAAACTAGATTGTTATAACGACCATAGAATGTGAGAAATACCGACTTTAAACGAGACTATTGAAACCCCTGTACCTGTTCTGTCAAATCAATTATTTTATTTTTAAAATGATATTGACCCAACCAAAAACAATTCCAATGCTATCATCGATACTCTAGAAAAACATGAAAAGGGATGAAGAAATACGTAAAGAAACTTTCACATATCTCGTTCCCTCTAACAACAGCAGAGCTGGAAAATTCTATACCTTTTACCAATAATACACAAAGAAGGAATCCTTGGTCGTCCAATTGTCGCTATTGGTCATCCAACTAAGAAAATTTCAGTTTTGGGATGTGCACCCACGACCTCATATAGAAACCATACCGTCCTACTCCAAAGACACGACAGACTATATGAACAAAACCCCAACTTCGAACTTACCAGACAACACCCTTCTTGTGACTACGGATGTTGCATCATTATACATGTACATGCACGAACATTCCTCACAATGAAGGCATTGAGACATTTTAGGAAGTCTGGAACGGTAGACAACACCAAAAACCTTCCGTACTGACTCCTTCGTTGAGCTATTAGAACATGTACTTTAACGCAATAACTTCATGTTCAATGGAGAATATTTCCTTCAAGTAAATGACACGACCATGGGAACGCAAATGACATCCTCTTATGAAAACATATTTATCGGTAGATTAAAAACCACTTTTACTATAAGTACCCATCAAACCCCTAAACTGACTCAGAGTTATCGATCAAATAGATCTCAAATGGGTTGAAGGAAGGGAAAGTATGGACAATTTTGTGTCCTTCGTCAATTCATTGTACCATAGTATCAAGTTCACAGTGGATATTTCAGATACCACCAATACATTTCTTGATAAAACATCCAGTCTTAGAAATAGTGAAATTGAATTTGAACTCCATAAAAACTAAGTATGAAGCAGAAGTGGACAACTCTGTGGTGTCTTTTATTTCGAGTTAACTGGGATATATACATGTATTATTATTTATAGATAAAACCTCGTTAATATATCTAAATGTCTCAATGAAGGCCACAGCAAGATATTTTTTTCCAGTTTTTAAATAAATTCTGCTTCAATCAAATATATTATGAAAACAAGCCAGCTGACAAAGGAGCAAATTTAGTGAAAACCATATTTCATTTTACATAAATGCCGATCGAAACTTCTCATGAAAGATCTCAGTGTGTTCCGTGCATAATTTGAACCAACGAGTTTTCTTACACTCTCAAAAAAATTGCACAGTACATTATTCAAGGCGGACGGGGTGGTTTCAATCAGACGACTTTCATTTTGAGTTTCAAGAAAAAAAACTTCCAGGAAGCTAAGAATACATGGCCAAATCTTTATCACACTCCATATCAACCCGAGACTCCAATATCAGCCCGAGACTCCAATATCAGCCCGATGGTCGTAGGCTAAATGCTAATATTGTTCGAGGGTTGATATGGCGTGTGATACGGATTTTGCCATGCAGATTTTGACACATATGCTGGGGGCAACAACAACATATTTCCATTTTATAAACTTAAAACAGAATCAACTACCATAAAATTATTTCATTAAACTGTTTTCTCCTAGACTAAACTTTAGTCATTATGGATGTGAAAAATGCTAATCTCTCTCTCTCTCTCTCTCTCTCTCTCTCTCTCGTTGGAATTAGATTTGATTTCAGTAACTAACTCTTATTTTTAAATCAACTTTATTGCGCAGGAAACTTATTTTTATTATTGAATCTTTTCGAAAAGCATTATAGCAAATTCGTAAGATCTGCAAAATTGCTTTAAAACTGTTTACAGGAGGAATACTCGTTCCTCTAGGTGAATCATCTATACCTGTCAAATTGAAGCTCAAAATTGTAATAACATAACGGTATAATTGTCCACTGTTTTCATTTTGGACTGTTTGACCACTGCAGTTTTTAGCGCGCCATACAACAGATTTTGACTTCAGTTGAATATGGTTCATTATCTTGAGACCATACTTACCGTAACATTTAGATTTTTTCAGTTGGTAATGTCTTAAGTCTATGTCAAAGCATTTCAATCTTTAGGAGGTACTCTATATCGTCTTAATGGCTGACTTCCTTTTAAAACATGAATTAAAATATAGATATCAGCAATATTTGTCTATTCATTACAAATATCACTGCCTAGCTGAGTAGCTCAGTAAGTTAACACTTAACATATTGACTGTTGAACTGTAGATCGCGGGTTTGAATTCAACTGGGGTTTTAATCTTTTTTTAGATTGCTTTCTACTAAAACCAAATTTTCGACTAAATAAAGTAAATTTGAGAGTTTTCAATTTCAAAATGCTGTTGCACATAACCTCCACTTTTTATCCATATCGAATTTCTCTAAATCGGAAATTTATGACCTCTTTCTTCTTTTTACAGTAATGCTCCAGTACCTTGTCATTTACTCTTGCAAGACAGTCCGCTCGGGTTCGACATCACACCATTTGCAGAAAAGCTTTTACGATTAGGCGGCCGTCGACGTCGAGATCCCTTTACATTATTGAATCCAAGCTCAAGCATACGCGGAATAATGCGACTGGAGGGTCCGGGATCTGACAGGGATCATTTTCTGCCTCCCATGAATGCAGAGAGATTTATTCGGACAGGAAGGAGAAATACTTCATACTAGTGCTCGATTGAAATAGTACTTTGTATTAAAGTAAGTAATTTTATGAAAACATGTTATTTCAATAGAACAGAACGATAACACGTATTGGCAGTCTTTGTCATGGCTTTACTTATTAAAATCATATTTTCAATTCAACGAAAATGTTCATATCAATACAAAACCTCAGTACGTATATCAAATAATGAAATGCATGATATACAACGAATTTTGGATAGTTATGCTGTAGCATCAATAGTCCATGCATGTTTCGGTCAATCAATCAATAATTCACTCAATATTTTCAATCAATCAATCAATATTTCAATCCACCAATGTGTCAATCAATCAATATATCAATCAATAATTCACTCAATATTTTCAATCAAAAAATATTTCAATCCACCAATGTGTCAATCAATCAATATATCAATCAATCATATCAATCTGTCAATCAATCAATCATTCAATGTCAATAAGCCCAATTATTGGCCACGGACCTGAAAGGAATCAAAATATGTGGCATGCTTAGGAAAATTCGACAATTGTCTATTATTGACCACTGACACCTCGTAAATTCGTAGAGACAGGACGCATCGTGAATGAGGAGAGTCAAGACACATTGATGTGGACAGAATGAATTTGAAAAGAGAGACAGCAAAAACACAACAAGCACGATATGCGTGTATGCTTTGAAAAAGAGGGAGGGGAAGGGTGGGATTTTTGTTGACATGCAGATCAAAAAGGACTACATGTAGGAATTAGCGCTTGCGCACTATATATACACAGGGATTAGAAATGGGGAAAGTATCATGATAGGTATTGGAGGGGGGGGGATAGTGTCAAAACCGCGCGATTCAATTGATTGCAAGAGTTATGTTTCTTTGTCTGAACAACAAATACTTGTTCTGTTCATTTCAATAACAGGTCACTTAACTCATAACAAGTTAAGTCGGATTATTTCAATAGAACAGAATGATAACACGTATTGGCAGTCTTTGTCATGGCTTTACTTATTATACCCACCACAACAAGTTGTGGAGGGGTATACTGGAATCGGGTTGTCCGTCTGTCTGTCCGTCCGTCCGTCCGTCTGTAGACGCAATGGTTTCCGGGCTCTAAAGCATTATCCTTTCCACCTACCGTCACCATATCATACATATGGACTACCCATGGGATGAAGATGTTCCCTATCGATTTTGGGGTCAAAGGTCAAGCGCATTGGACATCGAAGTAGCAATATGGTTTCCGGGCTCTAAAGCGTTATCCTTTCCACCTACAGTCACCATATCATACATATGGACTACCCATGGGATGAAGATGTTCCCTATTGATTTTGGGGTCAAAAGGTCAAAGGTTACACACACTGGACATCAAAGTAGCAATATGGTTTCCGGGCTCTAAAGCGTTATGCTTTCCACCTACAGTCACCATATCATACATATGGACTACCCATGGGATGAAGATGTTACCTATCGATTTTGGGGTCAAAAGGTCAAAGGTTACACACACTGGACATCAAAGTAGCAATATGGTTTCCGGGCTCTAAAGCGTTATCCTTTCCACCTACAGTCACCATATCATACATATGGACTACCCATGGGATGAAGATGTTCCCTATCGATTTTGGGGTCAAAAGGTCAAAGGTCACGTGCACTGGACATCAAAGTAGCAATATGGTTTCCATTTAAATTCTTTAGCGGCTTTTTTCATCGCATGGAGATGCTGTGTTCCTAGATACCTTTTGGATCATAATACTGAAGTTTTACCTATTACCAACACCCTTTGGGAGATTGGGGTAAGCGGGGGTATTCTTAGTGAGCATTGCTCACAGTACCTCTTGTTAAAAACATGTTTCCAATTCAACGACAATGTTCATATCAATACAAAACATCAGTATGTATATCAAATAATGAAATACATGATATACAACTAATTTTGGATATTTCAATCCATCGATGTGTCAATCAATCACTTTATCAATCATTTCAATCTGTCAATCAATCAATCATTCAATGTCAATAAGCCCAATTATTGGCCACGGACCTGAAATGAAACAAAATTTGTGGCAGGCTTAGCAAATTTCGGCCATGTCTTCATGTATGTATGAGAAATGTTAACGTATTTGAAGACATCCGTCACGAGCGGGCAAAGGTTTGCTCGAGCCATGACAGGGAGACTGCTTATTAAATAGAAGTCTGATTAAGGAAATATTCAAGCGTTTCTTTGGACAATGCTGAGCAATCCATCCCGGATGGTGTTTAAAATCATAACCTGAGCAATATCAGACAAATGCATACCGTGTCTGTAAGATTTAGAAGAACATTGTTGAAGACCTGGGTATTTTATGTAATCGCCATTGCATTCTGTTACAAATGGATCTAAAGATTTGATAATTCTTGTAGGTACTTTGTCTGCTGCAATGTTTCAGAACATATGTCTATAGTAACACCTGGGGAGAATCTAGGACAATATGAATCAAGTTTGTGGAAGAAAGGTTTGTAAATAGGCAATAGTTAATTTCAGAAATTTTTGCAATCTACCCAAATGACGCTGTACCAATACTGTTACCCCCCCCCCCCCCCACATGAACTTTTTGCAATAATACTTTTAACCGTTGGCTCCACATCCTCCCACTCTTACCGGACAAAAAAAAACCCTGACATATTGTGCTGTAGTAGATCCATATGCGTTTTCCGAAATGCTTTTCTGCGTGGCGGGCAGGATACTGAATAAAGAAACAGGCAATGACCCAGAGAGTACATGTAGTACGGGAACCTACAAACTTGGGTAATAAATTAGAAGATGCAATGTTGAAGGTACATTGTATACTTAATAATTTAAACTTTAGGCTCTGTTATAAGAATTAAAAGCGTCACATTTCCATCTGCCTCTAGCCTTAATTTCGTCTTCGACGATTTCTTGTAAAAACAAATGGGTAGCCCCACCTATTGTGAATGAATGAGACTTAAATGTAGAAGTATCTAGACCGATGAATTCAATAGACCTGTACAATAATGATGTAAATTGATATATAGTGAGAGGTTTGGCATTAAGGTGGCAGAAAAATGGGTCATGTGATTGAGGTCTGATGGAAAAAAAGTTGTGCGAGTGCTTGAACATTGAATCTGTTTGGGAGTTTAGTGTGGAATGTGCAACGTAAAACCCATATTGCCTTGTTGTTTTTGAGCCAGTTATAAACAACGAAATATGTACATCACCTATTGATACGTCATTGTACAATAGTGTAGGAGTGGTATGACTAGTGAAGGTAATTTCGCCAACCCGCTACAATGCTAAAAATGCCAATTGAAATGCTGTGGAAAACATGGCGGCTTCGTATGAGCTTGAACAAACTATTGGTAGGGTAGCTATTAACTGGTTCAGAATACGAAGAGTGATAGGGAAACAGGCATGCTTTACTGGGTTCAGCCTATAGAATCCCTCTAGCATTGTCCTTACTATGAATGTTTTTGTGTTGTAAATACCGCCCTCTAACTGAATTGTGTAACTAATGCCACTTAGGTAACACCTAGCCGTTGAAAATGATACTTTGGTGGCACTTAAGAAAGCAATATAGTTAATAAACTGGTCAACGGGTGGGGCCAACATAGCTGCAATTTATATTTCCAGGGGATGCTTACTCCTCCTAGGCACCTGATCCCACCTCTGGTGTGTCCAGGGATCCGTGTTTGCCCAACTATCTATTTTGTATTGCTTGTAGGAGTTATGAGATTGATCACTGTTCGTTATCTTCACCTTGCATTTGGTACGAAAGTTCTGAAATGAGTTTAGCCTATTTGATAAGTTGATGTTCTGTGGTTTAAGACATGGGCCTGTAAAATTATAATCATAACACTTGAGGTCAATGACTCAACAATTCACTGATTATTTTGAATCAATCAATCAATCACAACTATCGATTTTGTATTGCTTGTAGAAGTTATGAGACTGATCACTGTTCGTTATTTTCACCTTTCATATACATGAGCCATAACTCAGCACTAATGGAACTGAAATTAAAATTTTGTTTTTGTTTTATTTTTATCCTGAACTGCCTATCGTACTCGAGCTGGTTATAATTAATGTTACGACCATGTGCGATGCAAATGGCATGAATATATTTTAAAATGCCCTGGATGTCAGAAGGGTGCCTACTTGCGGATATTAAACATCCGTCTATGCAGTTATCAATCATGGCAATTTGTTATGTTTGACCTTGGGTTCGATAACTAATTGACCTTGTATGATTAAAAATGTGTGCATCTCGTGGTTGTTGCGTGATTGTGAATTGAGGAGTTCTGTGTACAAAGTGTGCAAAACGCAATGAGCTTAATGACCGTACTAATTTTTTAGTATTCTGGTGTAATCGATAACCTTATACATGTATCGGGCTTTTTCTTCCTATATCAACAAAATTATGTGATATATCTTAAAACCCAGTCATGCATTGCACATAATTTAACATAGCTAAATATTAGGCTGCTATATCATAAGCCCTATTCTTATCCCTACAAAAGGCCATAAATACTAATAGTATTACTTTATGACCATCTAACGGTAACAATGCACTTTGTGGGAAAATACATTGCCAAAAACTCACTATAACACTGAGTAGCTCCCCTATAATTATCAAATGATTGCTTTGACAAAGACCTTATAATGAGGTTTCTGGAAATTTGAGACGATGTTGTTGGACTAATGCTGATTATCTGTTGGATGCTGATCCTAGTGTGGGACAAGCCTCTTGAACTCTGCTATCTGAAATGGAGAGAGCCCATCATCAACCCTGGAATATGCACCGCCTGTAACTAAAAGTTAAACCTTGGTGCCTGTACAACTAGTCTTCTAATGAGAATAATTAATTCTGAGTATTCTAATGTCTACTATATTGTCACAATAGAATTAACCCATTTATTTGACGAATGAGATGCCCATAACTCTAATATCAAAGAATTGGGTAGAGTTTGCGCACAGAAATGCTGACGACCACCTGTATGGAAATCAATGTGTAGTAAATAATCCACCAAACCCTACATCTGTATAGAGCTGCATTGATACTGAAGGTTCCGACTTCGGTTCCTGAAATAAACCTTTTCCATTAAAATTATCAAGGACAAATGACAAATGACCAATCTTTTAAATCTAACTTAGCCTCCTTATCAAGCCCTCTTTTATTTACTTGGTTTCTGTATGCGTCTAGTCCGATCAATTATTCTACGCAAAAATGTACAACCTGGCAACACAACCTAATTTGCTTCAATGCTGTATTCAACTCTAACCCCATACATACTAGACAAGTTTTCTCCTTCTAAATTGGGATACCAATCTTTTCTGTCATTGCCATCAATCTATCTAACCCAATCTGACACAGCCCAGCATGTGGCGAAGAGACCAATAAGGAAATCATCAAGAATCTGAAGACATCCGTGAATACCTAACTTATTTTCTGCAATCCAATGCAAAGATGTGCTGAACATTTCAAACAACTAACAGGAATAACTTCAACTCATAGGCAAAGTTTTATAAAAATGAAACCCATAATCTAATGCAAACCCAAACAAATTGTCGGGGTGTAGTGGGATTATATCTTATAGACATGCTCCACATCAGTTTTAGCTAGCTGACAACCCCGTCCAAATTTCAAAATAAGTTGACAAACATCTATTGATTGATGTCTCACCGATCTACAATCCAAACTGGTACCATCATTAACCGTCTTACGCTCACGTGACGAAGATTCATGAATAACCCAAAACATTTCCTATCTGGGTCTTTGGGACTAAACCTAAGGGAATTATTCTAAAGTTCTCAAAACAAGGTTCCTCAGATGGACCTACTACTCTACTAGTCCTAACTTCTTTTCCAGTTTTCCCTTAATTATCCCAGCCATTTCCGATTGCAAATTTTTATTGAATTGATATTCCTCCTAACCCTCAAAAGAAATCGTAAAGCCCTCCATGAAACCATTAACCAAATTTCCACCTTATGTTCATCATACCCAGTAAGTAGCGACTGTAAATTGTTTGCTTTTATTGAAGTAATTTCATGCATTTGAAGAGGGTTGAGGGGCATGAAAGTCGGGTTGCTTACTTGGGAGTTTACCTTTTCCCCATCTTTTGTGCTAGCATTTCCTGTCTGTTGGGTCATTGTAATATAATGAGTGGACCCTTCCAGACCTGGCAGAAGTGACCATATCGGCACAATTTCTCCGAACAGGTCCCTTCATTATTAAAGGTAAACAATCTCCTGACCTTGCTCGCACTGAGCTCGAGGGGACAACTTTGTGTTGAGGACGAAAAAGACCCTTGACAACCCCATAGCCTCTGTTTGCAACTCCCCAATTACCTCCTCCCATAGCAAATGGTCAGGATTTTGTTCCCTTCACCTACGGAAAGTTTCCTCATAGCTTAATGCTCCCTGGATTCTTGACCTTTGAGCCAACTAAAATATAATATGCCCATATTTCATTAAGTTAGGGGCTTGGTAAGGATGCCTGTGACAATAAGTTCACGCATATATGTAGAATGCATGAAAGGTGGAGATAACGAACAGTGATCAATCTCATAACTCCTATTAGCAATACAAAATAGATAGTTGGGCAAACACGGCCCCCTGGACACATCAGAGGTGGGATCAGGTGCCTAGGAAGAGTAAGCATCCTCTGTCGATCGGTCACACCCGCTGTGAGCCCTATATCCTGATCAGGTAAACGGAGTTATGCGTAGTCAAAATCAATGGGCCAAGAACGGTCTGACAATCGGTATGAAACACGTCAGGCAGCATTTGACCCAATGATAGGTTGCATTGGCAAACTAGATCGTTATAACGACCATAGCTTTTTCAAAATGCTGACTTTCTGAATAGTGGTGTAAAGTGTTGAAAAGTTGTACGTTTTGATCCTATCGATTTTTTGAATATGATATTAAACATACTAAAAGTTCATTAGAACAAATATAAGTAGATTTTCTTTTTTCATATTGAATACAAGAATATCATGATGACAATCGCTCACACGAGTAGTTGCATATTTCCACATTAAATCCGCATCATGTCCCCACCCGATCAAGTGTTTGAGTGCAAACTATCTTTAAATTTGCATGTCAGTTTGAGGAAGGAAGTGAGATGCATCTATTTGACGTATATTTACTTCAAAATATACCGCTTAGAAACGAAATAAATCAAGATTCATGCAACAACATATCTTTTAATGTATTCTATTTTTTCTATCCATATCGTGTCCTTCAGGTGTTTTAATGAAATATAAATTGCTATTTCATGCTAATAATACAAAAAAACTGCTAGAGTGTTCTGCACAACCGATGATGGTATTGTAAGCAAAAATATTAAATATTAAAAACTGTGTTTAAATGAGATCATTAAAGAGAGGTCACTTGTCACTGAAAATTTGATAGACAAGGAGGCTCTCGCAACAGGAAGATTCAGTCAGTGGAAAATTATTTCATGATTAAAACTAATTCATATTTGCAACATTAGATTTAATTCTTCAAGGATGAAAGAGGGGTTCTTCATATTAATAAGTGTTTGGTGGGTTCATCATGCCGCTACACAAGGAACTATTGACTCTATCGTGAACGATGCCATTGAGGTTGCTTTAGGGGGTGGAGCAGGTGGGACACCCCAGCAGGCGGCTTTCGGACTGCCGACAGGAGCCGCACCATCACCGGCTGCTGGACCAATTCCTGCAAGTAAGTATACCAAACATAATATGTAGTATCATGAGAAAAGTTCTGCGCTATGAACATTAACTTTCTACTTTCTCAGTATGTGTATTAATTTGATCACTGGTTCTCTTGTTAGTGCCATAATCCAATATGATATTATATCTGTAGACTTGAAGTAACTTCAAGCTAAAAAAAAAAAAACGCGTTCGCTTATATAGTCAGTTTGCCTGCTGTTTAATTTCACATTGCATTATTTGATAACTATTAAAGTATAGCTTAGTAAATTTTATGATATTTGAATTTTTGTTACATCCCTCTAACGCTATTGGATCCCATTTCCTGAACGATTTGATTAGGATCCTAATACTTCATATAAGCATCACAGCATAGTTCATAGTTAACAGGGATTTCCCCAAGCTTCATTGAATGATTTGACAAAATTTTTTATCTGTTTTTCTTTAACTGAATACATTACTAATATAATGAATTCAGTCAAAATAACAATGCTGTATTTTCAAGTTAACATTCCAATCTATGCAGTTCAATAACATTTGATTCCAAATTATATATTTTTTTCTGTTATCAATACCATTAAAGGAGTTAAAATACTGAATGTTCGAATCTATTTCATTCTCTTAACTTGTATAGCCTTTATTATACAGGTACTCCATATATTTCGCATTCATTGTAAGCATTGTTTGTATTACCAAGGAAAGGATTTACTGAGTTGAAAGAACTTTTATCCAAACCTTTGTATATTTAATACAAGAAATATTGTTAACACAAAAACATATTTTTACCTGGACTCTGTTTGCATAACAAACATCTAAAATATATCATACAACATACCAATTGTTAGGCCGTTCTTTACAGACTAATTTTTACTCCGTTTACCTGGTCAAGATAGAGGGCTCAGGGCAGGTGTGAAAGGCCAATGGGGGATTTTTATTTCTTCTGGGCACCTGATCCCACCTCTGGTGTGTCCAGGGGTCGTGTAGGCCTAATCTTAATTTTATATTCTCGATGGGAATTGTGAGATTGATCACTTCGTTGTATTATTTTTTTCACTCTACCAAACGTCTGCAATACCTGCATAACAAATTGAATTTTAATGAGGTGATCTTAGGTTTGAGGGTCATTGCACACATTATTAACAGCAGGAATCCCGGATTTACAAAATCAGTAAACAACCTCTCATCTAAAATGCATTTGCCACAAAATGAACTCCACAAGACTGTGTAAAAGTTATGACATTAATTTAAATCTATTAAACAAAATTATCCATTTTTCCTTGTTACATTGTTAGGTATCATCAATCATGAAATTTGTCGTGTCCTGTTTCATGTATCCTAGATTTATTTATAGCTAATGGTTGTTAATTCATCATTAATTGCTATTAATTTATCGCTAATTGCTGTTCATTTATCATTAATTGCTGTTCATTTATTATTAATTGCTGTTAATTTATCATTACTTGCTGTTCATTTATCATTAATTGCTATTAATTTATCGGTAATTGTTCTTCATCTATCATTAATTGCAGTTAATTCATCATTAATTGCTATTCGTTTATCATTAATTGCTCTAATCTATCGCTAACGGTTATCGTTAATTGGTGTTGCTGGTAAAATTCAATTAAACAATATGATAAAACCTGCCAGGTTATTCTAGTTTATGGTTCACACGTCGTCACCTTTTAAATGTGTTCATTAAAACTGTTTTGGAAGGCGTTGTGTGTTAGCGCCATTTTATCTTGGAATGTTCTGTAGTATGTTGTTATTTTCCTTTCTTTGTCTTAGCATCTAGTTACGTTCCTTTCTTTGTCTTAGTATTTAGTTAATTTCCTTCTTTTTCTTAGTATCTAGTTATTCTCCCTTCTTTTTCTTAGCATCTATTGATTTTCTTTTTTCTTTTTCTTAATATCTAGTTATTTTCCTTTCCTTGTCTTAGTATCTAGTTATTTTCATTTCTTTTTCTTAGTATCTTATTACTTTTCCTTTCTTTTTCGTAGTTATTTATTTTCCTCTCCTTAGTATCAAGTTATTTAAAATTTCCTTTCTTATTCTTAGTATCTATTTATTTTCCTCTCTTTTTCTTAGTATCTAGTTATTTCCCTTTCTTTTTCTTAGTATCTAGTTATTTTCCTTTCTTATTCTTAGTATCTAGTTATTTTCCTTTCTTATTCTTAGCATCTAGTAATTTCCCTTTCTTTGTCTTATTATTTAGTAATTTTCCTTTCTTTGTCTTATTATCTAGTTATTTTCCTAACTTTTTCTTATAGTATCCAGTTTTTTCTTTCTTTGCCTTAGTATCTAGTTATTTTTCTTTCTCTTCCTCAGTATCTAGTTATTTTCCTTTCCTTGTCTTAATATCTTGTTACTTTTCCTTTCTTTTTCTTAGTGTCCAGTTATTTTCGTTTCTTTTTCTCAGTAACTAGTTATTTTTCTTTCTTTTTCTTAGTAATTAGTTATTTTCCTTTCTTTGTCTTAGTATCTTGTAATTGTTCCTTTCTTTTTCTTAGCATCTAGTGATTTCTTTTTTGTTTCTTAATATCTAGTTATTTTCTTTCTTTGTCTTTGTATCTAGTTATTTTCGTTTCTTTTTCTTAGTATCTAGTTATTTTCCTTTCTTATTCTTAATATCTAGTTATTTTCCTTTCTTATTCTTAGCATCTAGTAATTTTCCTTTCTTATTCTTAGTATCTAGTTATTTTCCTTTCTTTTTCTTAGTATCGTGTTATTTTCGTTTCTTTTTCTTAGTATCGTGTTATTTTCCTTTCTTTTTAGTATCTAATTAGTTTCGTTTCTTTGTCTTCGTATCTTGTTTGTTTTCCCTATTTTCTTAGCATTTTGTTATTTTCCTTTGTTTTTCTTAGTATCTGTTATTTTCTTCATTTTCTTAGTACCTAGTTATTTTCGTTTCTTATTCTTAGTATCTATTTTTTTTTCCAGTAACTAGTTATTTTCCTTTCTTTGTTTTAGTATCTTCTTATTCTTCCCTTCTTTTTCTTAGCATCTGGTGATTTTCTTTTTTCTTTTTCTTAATATCTAGTTATTTTCCTTTCCTTTTCTTAGAATCTAGTGATTTTCTTTTTCTTAGTATCTAGTTATTTTCCTTTCTTTTTCTCAGTATCTAGTTATTTTCCTTTCTTTTTCTTAGTATCCTGTTATTTTCCTTTTTTTTTTTTTAAATATTTTGTTATTTTCTTTTGTTTGTGTTAGTATTTAATTATTTTCTGTCATTTTCTTAGTATCTAGTTATTTTCCTTTTTTCGTATTAGTATCTAGTTATTTTCTGTCTTTTTCTTAATATTTAGTTATTTTCCTTTCTTTGTCTTCGTTATTTCCCTTGATCTAAAGTAGTAAAAGTAAACACATATGGCCAGTTGCGTATCTTGGATTTAAACCTTGGATCATTAATCCGAGGTTTAAATCGAGGTTCATTCGTTGTATACAGTTAAGGTCTTACGAGAGTACGTCTCATATTTACTGTAGATTCTGAACCCGGATAGGGCTTACCAAAGAACTAATTTTAACTATCTATCAATCGACAAATTGAGATATTGGTGATGGTATTTTGCAGAACTCTTCGGTGTCTCCTTTGAATATAATTACTAAGCTATCAGAAGTTTGTTGACCATAAACGGTGGTTTGTGTGGGGTACACAAATGTACAGCTAGTTAACTTTAAAGAATTGACCAAAAGTGTCTCGTGCAAAATTGTTACAGTTGGACAAATTTGAGAGGGCCTACAGTACCCGCAACGTTATTCTTGACATGATAAACGATAGAACACGATACACGCACGATACGATAGGATACACGGTAAACCTGATAAACGCAAAACCTGATAAACGATCTTCACCATAGACCTGATAAACGCAAAACACAATAAACGATCTTCACGATAAACGGAAAACCTGATAGAAATGTTGTAAATTTAGAAACAATTTAGACAGAACGAAAGTTTGATACGTACAAAATAATTTCATTATGTTGATAATAATATTGAAGGATTTCAATACTCAATATATACCTAAAGCTTATAATTTATTTATCCACGGTTGTACGTTTATTTTTTATTTTTTAAAATTCTCTTTATGTTTATTTTTTAAAGTCATTACAGCTAAAATCCGGAAGCTAAACTATATACGGTATTGAATTCATTATTTGATATCTATATGAATTTTCTCAGTCAATGATTCTAAAACGTATATTGTCACCTTGAATGTTTAATGTATGAATCATACTGGGAGTGATTGATTTTTATCTTGCTTAACATCTCGCTCGAGAATATTTCACTCATATGGAGACGTAACCATGGCCGGTGAAGAGCTTTTAAATTTAGGCTTATGCTCGGCAATTACGGCCATTGAGCAGTGAGGGTTTTTTAGCGTGCCACACCTACCGTGACACGGGGCGTCTGTTTTTAAGGTCATCTCCGAGGACCCGTGGCATTCACGCTTGATGCCGAGCGTTTAGCAATTAAACAGGGAATTAACAAAATGTAATATAATGTAGTGATATCATGCTTCAATAGCTCTCTTATTCTAATGTCTATTATCTTGGATATCAAATAAAACCAAGTAATATTTTATGTGTAGCGAGGAAGGGGGGGGGGGTATTTTACATCAAGCTCTGAGTTCACCGCTCATTCAACAACTACAATTATTTTCTTAATGACCGCTTTAAATACAATCCACTGCACTACACCATATGCTCATATGTTAGATATTTCTACACTATGAGTGATAATTGATAGTCATAAATAATTGGAACATATTTATATGAATTGATATTTTGTTAACAAAAAATAAATAAACTATTAAAAACATATACGAAACCCGGCTTGATTTAAAGTCGCAATTTAGAAACGCTTTAAAATGTCTGTGTTTAGCATGTAAAAAATTCAAACAATCATCAAAACCAGCATAAATTTCCAGTATTTACGCGTACGACTATTGGTATATGTGTACATGTACAAATAAAAAACAAAAAACAAACAACGATGACAGCTGAATCGTGCCCAGTTGAGCAGAACTGTGGGAGATGCAATATACCCTTGCACTCTTTTAAAACTTAATCTTCTAAATGTGTGAAATACAATGTCCCTGAGAATGTTTACTATCAAAACACGGGTGATACACAAAATCAGATAGATAAGAACGCGCACAAGTTCAGAAATTGGTATATAAGTTGAATACAGGTGAACAAAATCGGAAGAAAAAGAACCATTATTAAAATATATATAATAAACAATGTAATTTACTGATTTTTCTTTTCAGATCGGAACTTCCTATTTCTCTGTTAGTGTTAATTACAAATAATTGTTTCTAGACAAGGAAATGTTTATGAACTCCAGATGAAGAGCTTTCAGTTTTACTGTCCTTGGTTTGCTCGGCAAACCACTACCTACTTTCCAGACTACTTAGAATGAAATTGTGATAAATTTTCACTCTCTCTGGACAGACAAATAGCTCTTTTTCTGCCTTAAAATCGACAGCTTTATGTTCTCTTTCAAATATACTGTCTTTCCTCGATTCCTAAAAATAGCTTCTTTAACAGAACGAATAAAACTTTCGGAAAGTATCTTACTTTATCATTAGATTTAATATACGATCCCAATAGTTTCCGAAGCCACACGATAAACGATTTTCACGATAAACGGAAAACCTGATACACGCAAAATACGATACACGATAGACCTGATAAACGCAAAACACGATAGAAAACGGAAAACCTGATACATGATAGGATAGGATACACGCACGATACGATAGGATACACGCACGATACGATAGGATACATGCACGATAGAGCACGATAGGAATGTCAGGAATAACGTTGCGGGTACTCGTGCAAAATTGTTATTACAGTTGGACAAATTTGAGAGGGCCTACATGTACATAGGCTATGCCTGTTGCCCGATCCTATTGAGTTGCTCCATAAAATATGTTTAGACTACAGTTGGAGGGATGCTTCTGTAAATCTCAGATTCATTAATGGACCTCGTGGTTTGAATTTAATTTTGCTGCAATGTTTTTCCATTTTGCACTTTTCTAAATGGTCATTTTACCACCATTCTATTTGTTTTAAATGATATCCTTTCGAGATTAATTATATGCAAGTAAAACTGAGTTTTCAACAACAAATTTTGGATCGATACTCTGCAAAGCTGGGTTGATACAAGTAATGCAGACAAATATAATCGTCAATCTGTGGTATAACCCAGATCTAAAAATTTATGAATTACAATACTCTGTAAAGAGTTCTCGAAGGATAATATGATACACATTGGTGACCTATGTAATATGGACAATTAATTTAAGTCATTTACAGAATTTAAAGAGATGTCTACAGGAAAAGTAAACTTCCTCCAGTTTTCAGGTCTTGTTACAGCAATAAAGAAGCCGTTCTTTGCACACTGATTTTGACTGCGGATAACTCCGTTTACCTGATCAGGATATAGGGCTCACGGCGGGTGTAACCGGTCAACAGGGGATGCTTACTCCTCCTAGGCACCTGATAACACCTCTGGTGTGTCCAGGGGTCCGTGTTTGCCCAACTATCTATTTTGTATTGCTTGTAGGAGTTATGAGATTGATCACTGTTCGTTATCTTCACCTTGCATACAACAGAACAATAAGATTAGTGTAAAACATTACAATATCAGATATCCCCCTACTATTGAATTAATATTCAAATCTAAGAAAGGTTGCAAAGCTATGTATAATGTCTAATCAAAGGGAAAAAATATCCAACTTCTGAAAATAAATGAATTGAAAATGGTATCAACTTTAGCAGAAAAGAATGGGATACTATTTATATGCTTCCTTTTAAAACAACTACAAAAACAAAATTGCAGTGGTTTCAATTCCAAATGGTTCACAGATTATCTGCTACAGACTACTACCTGAATAGATGTGGTATCAAAGACTCTACACTATGCTCTTACTGCAATCAGTTGCCAGAGACATTAGATCATTTGTTTTCAGAATGTTATTTAATAAAAGATATTTGGTTGGAGATAGAAAAATGGTTAAAGTCTACATTAGATATTGATATAAACACAAACAGAAATTCAACTTTGTTTGGTAAATTGAATAATGTTAGATTACACCATCAGGAAAATCTTATAATTAAATACTATATTTATACAAAGACCCCTTCAAAGAGGTTGAGCTTTGAGACCCTAAAAAAACAACGTAATTAGTCGATTATATGTTGCAAAATTTATTTTACTGAAAAATTGTAAGTACAACGAATTTAACAAATGTTTGAAAAATGCCTTTCAAAAAATTGAGCATTCATCATAAGCTATGAAAAGCCCTGTTTCTCTCTATGTGTTGCATCTCTTTAAATGACTTTCTTCCTTCCTTTCAAACTCATCTCTAACCTGTCTTCTTTTCTTCCATAACAAAACACCCAAAAACGTTCATATACATGTATCTTTATTTTAAATATTAGTTATGAATCATTTATATGACTGAAAATAATCTAATAAATGTACATGCATATGTATTTATGTCTGTATGTACATGTATTTGTATATGTATGCGTATATACATGCATGTATATGTATGTTATTGTTTGCTTTTGTAAAAAAAATATCATGAATATGAGGGTTAATAAAAAATGTTGTTTTTTTTTAAACTGACTTTTCAAATGCTGTGCAATATGGCGACTTACTAGTTGTCAACATCTTACTTTGAGCAAGTCTGCCTTACTCATTTTTATAACGTGCAACATAATTCTTCCCAGGTAAACTCGACTCCGTCGGCATTTAAACCTGGCTTACGAGATCCGAGGACCAGCCGCTGAATCATTCTTACCTGATATAGAGATACGCAACTGGCCAATATCCATACTATCCTTCTTTTACCTTTTGGTTTTAGGTCGGACGTCTGGTGGGGGGATAGCTCCCAGGCCAGTTTCCGGGACAGGGTCTGGTGCATCCCGAGCGCTATCCCGGTTCTCCCAGAGTAACGCTCCAGCTACCAATGCGCTTCTCAGTGATCGATCTAGAAGAGCTTCTCTCGCATCAAGACTGATCGCAGAAAAGTTTGTATGAAAAAGAATTTTGGACAAATACACAAAAAATATACTTTTCACTGGCTTTAAAATTACATATCAATTATGATATGAAACATTTCATGTTTTTGTTTGTCATGGGGGTGTTATTTTCGTTATTGAGGGTGGGGTGTTTTGGTGCCAGAGTTCAATGGAAACTTGTAGATGAACATATTCTTCCCTGTATTGTTCTAATGAAGTTTTCATTAAATTCTGGATTTCGTTTTCATCTTTAGCCCGGAAGTAGGCGGAGGCACAGGCGCCGGTTTTCAGCGTGCAGCCGCAGATCCCGAAATTGCAGCAAGTTTCGAGAGAGCATTTGCTCCATATTGTTACGAGATTCCCATATGCGATGTCACTGATCCTTTCCGGAGAACAGACGGACAATGCAACAATTTGTTAAATCCTCTCCTGGGGTCGTCTTTCACGCCACAACGACGAGTTTTGTCTGCTGCATATGATAACTGTGAGAGTTAAAACACATGTACATATATCTGAGCGAGTTTTCAGTTTTACGCATATTGCAATGTCGAGATTGTTTTATATTCACAAGAGTTTGACAAAATATTTCCAAACGTTATTTTCAAAATAAAGTTCTTAAGAAATATAGCCATACAAAACAAATCTACATAGTTTTCATAGATAACCTATAGTTGCAATCCATATTAATTAACAAATTAGACAGAATATATCATGATCAATGGATTCAGAAGTCAACTAGTCCTATTTTAGAGATGAATTGTTCTGTCATATAATAACATGTACGTCTGCTTCAATTAGATCTCGTATGCTTCTAATATTTTTAGCTCACCTGAGCTGAAAGATCAAGTGAGCTTTTCTGATCACACGTATTCCGGCGTCCGTCTGTAAACGTTTCACATTTTCAACTTCTTCTCAACAACCACTGGGCCAATTTCAACCAAAGTTGGCACAAAACATCCCTAGGTAAAGGGAATTCTAAATTGTTAAAATAAAGGGCCAGGCCATCTTCCAAGGGGAGATAATCAAGAAAAGGTAAAAATAGGGTAGGGTCATTAAAAAATCTTCTTCTCAAGAACCACTGGGTCAGAAAAGATGAAATTTATAGATAAGCTTTATTAGGTAGTGCAGATTCTAAATTGTTAAAATCATGGCCCCGGGGGTCGGATGGGGCCACAATAGGGGATCAAAGTTTTACATACAAATATATAGGAAAAATCTTTAAAAACCTTCTTCTCAAGAACCACTGAGCCAGAAAAGCTGAGATTTATATGAAAGCTTCCTGATATAATGCAGATTCTAAATTGTTAAGATCATGGCCCCCGGGGGTCGAATGGGGCCACAATAGGGGATCAAAGTTTTACATACAAATATATAGGAAAAATCTTTAAAAATCTTCTTCCCAGAACCACTGAGCCAGAAAAGCTGAGATTTATATGAAAGCTTTCTGATATAGTGCAGATTCAGGTTTGTTAAAATCATGCCCCCCCCCCCTGGGGTAGGATGGGGCCACAATAGGGGATCAAAGTTTTACTTACAAATATATGGGAAAAATCTTTAAAAATCTTCTTCTCAAGAACCACTGAGTCAGAAAAGCTAAAATTTATATGAAAGCTTCCTCAGATTTTAAATTGTTAAAATCATGGCCCCCTGGGGTAGGATGCGGCCACAATAGGGGGTCCAAGTTTTACACACAAATATATAGGAAAAATCTTTAAAAATCTTCTTCCCAAGAACCACTGAGACAGAAAAGCTGAGATTTATATGAAAGCTTCCTGATATAGTACAGATTCTGAATTGTTAAAATCATGGCCCCCGGGGATCGGATGGGGCCACAATAGGGGGTCAATTTTTTTTGGTTTTTTTGTTGTTGTTTTTTTTTTCGTTTTTTTTTGGGGGGGGGGATATAGTGTAGATTCAAGTTTGTTAAATCATGGACCCCGGGGATTGGATGGGGTCTCAAGGGGGGCATCAAAGTTTTACATACAAATTTATAGGAAAAATCTTTTAAAATCTTCTTCTCAAGAACCACTGAGCCAGAAAAGCTGAGATTTATATGAAAGCTTCCTGATATAGTGCAGATTCTAAATTATTAAGATCATGTCCCCCAGGGGTCGGATGGGGCCACAATAGAGGGTCGAAGTTTTACATACAAATATATAGGAAAAATCTTTAAAAATCTTCTTCCCAGAGCCACTAAGCCAGAAAAGCTGAGATTTATATGAAAGCTTTCTGATATAGTGCAGATTCAGGTTTGTTAAAATCATGGCCCCTTGGGGTAGGATGGGGCCACAATAGGGGATCAAAGTTTTACATACAAATATATAGGGAAAATCTTTAAAAATTTTCTTCTCAAGAACCATTGGGCCAAAGAAGTTCACATTTACATTAAAGCTTTCTGACATAGTGTAGATTCAAGTTTGCAAAAACCATGTCCTCCAGGGGTAGGTTTGGGGCCATAATAGGGACTACGGTTTTACATGCAAATAGATATGGAAAATCTTCTGATATGGACCAAGGTGACTCAGGTGAGCGATGTGGCCCATGGGCCTCTTGTTTGATTGATCTTGTATCTAGATATTGTTGAGTTGCATATATTTACACAGTAATTGACAGCCCACGTACCCACTCTGTGACGGGAGACATTCTGCCAAGTGCTAGAACGGTCAGCAACAACATCTTCCAGTACACGTTTGGTGGCATGACCCCAGTCAGTGCTCTATATTCTACCTATCTCACGCATCATGGACAGTTCTTAGATCACGATGTCATCGCTACACCCTCTGAAACTTGTGAGTACATACTTGTCCAGTACACTGTACGAGTGTTTATTGATTTAATCGTTAATTTATATAAGATAAACTGTATGTAAGGGAATATTCGCCCATGTTTTATTTTAGCCCCGAATTTAAGACAGCGAAACTGTTTTCTCTCTTACCTCTCATTTAACACAGCTGTGTCTGGGCGAAATCAAGACGGAGCGAAACTGTCTGTATATGCAGAAAAGCTAAAATAACTCTGTATACAGTATAAATAGTGTATCATATAAATGTCTGTGTATTTATCCATTTTTATTTCTGTATCAGTCGGGCCGAATAATGATGGAATTGGAGACTGCTGTTTCCCAGTTGGGTACGTAAACTTAGAAAAACAATTTCAGCTATAAGGGATGCAAAAGTAGAGCGCTAATAAACCCTTCGTCATGTGATTTAGTGATTAATGATTTATTGGTCGGTTTTGAATTTATTTATATATATATATATATATATATATATATATATATATATATATATATATAAGCGCACTAAAAATGACCAACGACACGGACAGCAGTGAATTGTCAAATTTTCAGGACAACCTGTCCCTTTCTTGCCCTGAAAAATTTGACAATTCACTGTTGTTCGTGTCGTTGGTCATTTTTAGTGCTTTCATATCCTTATATATATATATATATATATATATATATATATATATATATATATATATATATATATATATGTAGGTGATCTGTTTATAGATATAATCTATAGTATTTGTAGCCACAAATGTGTTTCTATTCCAATAAAGTCAACTGATCGGTAATATTGTTAATGATTTCATGATACTTCAATATAGCATTAGATTATAACCAATATTTACAAAATGATCTTTTTGTTAGGAGTCAAGTGAAACCTGAAGCTTGTTTTAACATTAATGTTGAACAACCAGATCCACACTTTCCGCCAGGTCAAACGTGTATGAACTTTGTCCGCCATACTGGTGCACCACCCTTGGGATGTCATAACGGTCAGATAGCATTTTTGGTGATAGTGTGTAAATTCAAGCGGTCTTCTACCAAATATGAATTCAATCATACAAATTTTGAAAAATGCATTCAGTTACAAATAAATGTTCTGAATAGAGTAAAATAATCTAACTACTTTCTTTGCAATTAGGATGGAAAACGCAGTTTAATGAAAACAGTAATGGATTCATTTAAATTTTTCAATACGTTTCTAGTGATGAGGTAAACCTTGTTCACGTCAGATGACCTAGATACACTGTGCAGGGAGGGAATGTTAAGAGTTAAGCATCCATTAAATGATTTTTTTAAAGCAATGCTTTTTCACAATCCTCTTATGTATGCAGACTTTGAAATGTGTAAAAAAAAAAAAAAAAAAAAAAAAAAACCCTCTTAGAAGTAACACAAACAATACAATCCATGGACCGCTACCTCCGCGGTGGCTTCTCGATCCACACATTTATTGTTGTCAGTTGCTCTAAATTCAGACTAGCCAGTCATCAACCCTATCATCTGTTAACATATTCATAAATTAGATCTAAGCTGACAATTGCATGCTATATTTTCCACAGAAAAACAGGTCCAAACATACCTTTATAAGCAGGTAACTGGACATTTACGAGTATGTGATATGTTGAAAAACATATACGTGTGTCAAATTCTAGTATAGAGCAATGTACTACATCAAAAATAAAAATATATTAGTATCCTGCAAGTTTTATCGTATAGTAATCCTAAAGGTTCCATTTTATCGTAATTCCATAAGTTTTATCTTATAGTACCCCTACAGGTTTGATTTTATTGGAATCCTATTGGTTTGATTTTATTGTATACCTATAGGTTTGATTTTATTGTAATCCTACAGATTTGATTTTATTGTAATCCTAGGGGGTTTAATATAAGCAATATCGTATATAGGTTTGACTGTAGCTAGAAACGCGAGTGAACACCCTTAACAATAATTCATTAGACATGCGTTTGGTTGTTATTCGTAGCTTCCTTTTAATCTATTATTATTCAAAAACTATAATCTATTTTTCAAAAGAAAAAAATACTGATATTCTCTATGGCAATCACATTCATTACTCCGTCATATAATTGTATAATCCTTTTCCCTCTTGTTTTGTAATGTCTCAAATAATGTTTTTAAAATCATTGGTTTAAAAATTGTCCATTTGTAAATTACTAAAATTGATATGGTGAGTTTTTTGTAGGTGTTCGTCAGCAGATCAATGAAAGGACGTCTTTTTTGGACGGCTCTATGATTTATGGTTCTGACGTTACCCGAGAAATTGCACTGAGAGAAGAATGTAAGCATTACGTGTCTTTATAATCACCTATAAGCATTAAAATCATCTGTAAGCATGGCCATTATCTGTAAGCAATACATTCATAATCTATATATATTCGGAAACCCTGCATTGCCGATAGCTTGATTTAATAAAATCTGACATCTTTGTAAACTCAATGCACATACATTGTAACGATATTGTAATGTGCATGTACACACTTTGCATATTTATTTAAAAAAGAACGTTTGTCTCATAGAAGACGGTGCGTCATTTGCTTGGACGTAATGATTGTTTTCTTTTCTTTATAATTCTAATGGATGGATGGTTTAATATCATAATCTGACTATTCCTGGAAACATTTTAAACACACCCATTCCGGAAAAAAATAACAATTGAAGTACATGTAAATGTATTCAGGTATAACTGACCATTCACGACGATTTGGTCATTTAAATGCGGTATTTTGTATCATATGTCAGCACTCCTATTCCCGGGGGGAAAAAACACCCAATCATTTGAAATGAAAATTATTGTAATCTGTCATAAATACTGTACACTGCGCTTGTGAAGTTTTACACTAATTTGGTTGGGAAAGAAACACAAAGAAGTTCCAGTTTGTAATTAGTTTTACTTGCTGTGTAGAGATATTCTTTAACATGAGAACATTCTTATATGGATATTAACTTTGTGGTAATTCATGACGTGAACTCATTAAATGTGTCTGTGTATGCAATTGTCTTTTTTCCGGACGTTATGCCATAGGGATATTCAGCGCGGCTGTTATATACATATATGAGTATGCCTGCTATATTAAGGTGGCACGTGGCATGTCGATGCTTACCGTACTCATCATCGATATTATTATCTTGGTTTAAGAGGGTATCTTTCGAGTAACATGTGTATTTCAACAATTGATACAAGGCCGTCCATATGCGCCCTATGTTTTAACAACTAATTTTCATGGTGCATCACAGTCAATACATTATTTGAAATTAATTATCAAGGTCGCTTTCAGCATTACATGAGCATATCATTCTAAAGGTTTTTCGAACCCAATAATTCGATAATCTACCTACTCCCGGTCTGGTGTTCCATAGACAGCCTCTTTAAAAAAAAGTTTGGATAAAAACTAACAAACGGTAGAATTTGTCTAAATATTAAGTGTGAAAATATTCCGTATATCCAGCTTATAGCTTTGATTGGGTCAGGTATTTAATTGATTTCCATTGTACCTGACAGGTTTGTTATGAAAAGTACAAATTTTCATGAACCTGGAACCTGATATCAGGTACCATTAAGATTTTATTACATGGTTACACGTAAGTTGTAATTTTGTATATAAATTAACACTTTTATTTCCATTATCATTTGACGACCTTACGTGTGTTCTAGTGTGGGGACGACTCGCTGAGACCCCGGGCGAAAATCTTCTGCCACCTCACCCCGACGGATGTCCAGCGGAGATCATGGCAATGCGCCAATGCTTCATTGCAGGTATTCCTCAGGCTAAACGCACATGCACATGTTTTGGATTCTACAATTTAGGACGGATGTTAAATTTTAAAAATGTCTTTTCTTGATTTATAGGCGACCATAGACCTAGCGAAACTCCAACATTAACAGTTCCACACATCACATGGTTACGACGTCATAATCTGATTGCTGACGCACTACGACTCAGCACAGGCATCACAAATGATGATGTTCTTTTCCAGAACGCCAAGAGAATATTGATAGCAGAGCTTCAACATGTCACGTACAATGAATTTTTGCCCGGTGTTCTCGACAATTTCCATATGAATGTTTTCAATCTAAGATCGAATCCGGTAGGGCATGCTGAAGTTTACAACGAAGACCTGGACCCAAGGACAATTAATGCTTTTGGCGTGGCGGCTTATCGTATGGGTCATAGCTTGGTTAGAAACTCCGTAGGGCACGACAGAGGAGACGGATTTGTTCAAACATTCCCAGTCAGTGAACAATTTGAGCGTCCTGATCTGATGTATGATCGCGGATATGAATTTATGGCTAGGTGGATGTCAAGAGAGCCAAAATCTAGGTCAGACAGATTCTTGGTTGATGGAATCAGGAACAGACTGTTCGAATTCCCGCCGTTACCAGGAATGCACTCATCAGAAACATTGTCTTTCGATTTGGGAGCATTGAACGTTCAGAGAGGTCGAGATCATGGTATCCCCTCCTACAATGCTTACAGAGAATTGTGTGGAATGCGAAGAGCATATTTCTTTGGTACTTTCCCGGGTGGACTTATTAATCACTCTCCGGAAGCAGCAAATGCGCTTCAGCATACATACAGGTAAATTTTTGCATTGCATGAAATATATCATAGACGAGGGCGTTTAAAGTTTCACTGACAGAGGAGAGGACAGGGGTTGGAGTTGGTGGAGGTCATCTATATGGAATGTAATCTAGTTTTACATAGTTCGAGGGGAAAATGTACCTAGTCTGAAACCCCATACAGCCCCAACTTTGACATTAAACACAAATGTCTGTATGATGACCAATTGTCGTGAGATATAGGATATATTCTATTCTTTCAAGGCAACGATACAAACAATTGAAAATTAATATCATAGACTATTAGTTATCCCAGATATTGATAAAACCAAGTTTTAGCTAAACTAAGTAAAAAATCAATTGATTGATTGAATATTGTTTAACGTCCCTCTCGAGAATATTTCACTCATATGGAGACGTAAGCACTGCCGGTGAAGGGCTGTAATATTTAGGCCTATGCTCGGCGCGTATAGCCTTTGAGCAGGGAGGGATCTTTATCGTGCCACACCTGCTGAGACACGGGACCTCGGTTTTAGCGGTCTCATCCGAAGGACCACCCCAATTAGTCGCCTCTTACGACAAGCAAGGGGGTACTGAGGACTTATTCTAACCCGGATCCCCACGAGATAAACACAAAATCAAAGAATTTCTTTTTGAGAGTAAAAGTATCAAAATGTTTGCTATGGTAAATCAAATTATCAAAAAGTTTGCAAAAGTAGTCAGAGAATCACAATATTTGCTATAGTTAATCAAAGTTTTCATTTAACAAGTAAACATTCTAATATTTGTTGAAATATTCACTATGGTAAGATGGATTATCGAATATTTGTAAGGCAAAAATATTTTCCATTGTAAATAAAGCTATCCAAGTTTTACTACAGTAAATCAAAATTTTCATTACAGTAAATCATATTGAAGTACAGAAAATGTAGTTTATTAAAGTATATTGTCGTTAGGAAACTAAGACTTGTATTTACGAGTCATTTATAATGTAACAAGAAACGAGTTGCAAATGCGGCGGTCGCTGAATAATTGTGAATGTTACTCATATTGACAATGAGTGGGAATCATTCTGACATTCACTTCTTTAGACATCCAGACGACATTGATCTCTTTGCTGGTGGTATGTCTGAGACTCCTGTTCTGGGGAGCATCCTCGGACCAACATTCCAGTGTATCATCGCTTACCAGTTCAGTCTCTATAAACACGGTGACCGTTTCTGGTACGAACGAACCTTCCCAGAAAATCCCGTGGCGGCATTCACCCCAGGTAATTCTTGCAATTTTTGTTATGATGATAAGGAGACTAATTATCTAAGGAAATTTTGCTCCTGGTTTGTTTTTGTTTACCTTTGTAGCCCAGCTTGCTCAAATCAAACAAATCACATACTCAAAGATTCTGTGTTCTGTCGTGAAGAATCTTGGCCCTGGAATTACTCACTCCTTCCAACCCAGTTTGATGCTAAGACCTAATATCCCAGGGTAAAATTCTCTTTTATGATTCATAATTTCACAAAGCAGTTTGATTTCTTATGTTTAACCAGAGACAGTGATAATTCTATACCATGATGATATTCAGCTCATTATCATAAATTAATTAACATTCCTGGAACTCACACAACATTCATAGCAATTACTTAGCAAAAAACCGTTTTAAAACTCATTTTAATAAATTAGCTTTTTAGATTCTAATATGTTTAAAACTGTGACTGTTTTAGTTATCCCGGAAAAAAACCTGTCGATCTTTAAAAGAGTTTTCCATTTTGATAATTTTACAGACATAAGATGTCATTCTGTCATTTAATTGTTTTATTCCTCTTCTTACCCCGGTAAAGAACCTTAAGAGTAATGTGTTTTATATAAAGCGCTATATAGTATCTTTTATTATTATTACTTTAAAACCATTTTTACAGGAATTCGCCGGTATCGTGCAATATGCTACTGCAAGGAAGTCCACTCGGATTTGACATTACTCCATTTGCGGAAATGCTAGGATTAAGGGGACGCCGATCTCGACCGTTATTTCCGTGGTTGGTTAATCATCCCATGCCATTAAATCCAGGCATGCTGGGTATTACACCATTTTCACAGCCACTGTTACAGTTTGACGGACGCCGACAACCAATGTCACAAGTTCCAAACCATCCTAGTCCATTGAACCCAGGGGTGATAGGAATTCTACACTTTAAAGGTCCTCTGTCTCGATCTGACGAGGATTATTAAATAGTATATTAAATCCATCGCAAGAGTTTCCTGTCATTAAATCTTGCACGAGATTGATATATCAATAAGTATCATTTTTGGCTACTGTTGTTTTACAAGTAATACTAACACACATAAAATTTCCTTGAGATAGAATCCCGTGGGGATCCCGGTTAGAATAGGTCCTCAGTACTCCTTGCTTGTCGTAAGAGGCGACGGAATGGGGCGGTCCTTCGGATGAGACCGCAAAAACAGAGGTCCCGTGTTCAGTGCTCCCACTGGACCAGAATTCCCTTTCGCCACTTTTTCGGGGAGCGGCACGGCACAAATAATCACATGCTTTACAATTATTTCCATCATATTATATATTATTTTATTCATTACACTTATTTTAGCATTTTGAATCAGTTACATTACTTAATCATATCCAGCTACCATACCTAAACACTTCTTTCTGAAATAACAAGAAGTTGATTTGTTTGATAAATTCTATTATGGAAATCAAAATTCAGATAATAAATCATATAAATATAAACTTCATGATGCTACACCCCTCAGTGAAAACATTGTGTACATTGGCCGAAATGCAGATGTCACAAAACATCAAGCCCAATTTAGAGTCGTATCTCAACCATTCCCTATTAAATTTCCGTTTTTGTATGGAAGATTTTGCAATTTGGACAGAATCAGATGTTTGAGCAGGTGGGGTTGACTGTAAAGCCAAACATAGTTATTTTTTTAATTTTAGACTGACTAGGGTCAGAAGCTACAAGTTTAGTGTCAAAATAGAATGGGGTGCATAGTCTTATGAGATTAGCATTTTTATACTGTTGTGCACCGAACTTCAAAGAAAATTATTTATTAAAGTTGCTATGTCCATATCAATGGTGACCGGCCGTATTGTTTATGAAATATTCGAACTAAAATCAAACACATCAAAATCTTGTAATCAACGAGTTTGGCCGCAAAAACAAACAATTGATGTATTGATATACATGAATACATTATACACAATAATACGACCAATTTATTTACCGGTCGGTTCTCCGGTTAAGAATTGACATTAATGTGAAGATGAAAACACGATAATGAATAAGACTTTAAATGTTAAATAATTGACCACAGCAGGGTAAACAGCTGTCCGATGTACTTTATTACATAATCACCGACTTTTTTGCAGCCATAAATTACCTGAGGCTGTGACCAACTCTGTGTGCACTGGAGCGACGCGAGATTTCCGGTCGCACGCGTTGACTGAATAAACAGATAAACAGATTCTGACTGCATAAACAAACAGGCGATAATGCGTCACTGACAAAGGATTTAAAATACAATTTATTGCAAAAAGGGATTTTCACTACTTTCAATTTTTTCCCCGCCATTTTTGAAAAAAATTCGCCATTGGCGAAAATGGCGACACCCAGCTCGAGCACTGCCCGTGTCGCAGCAGGTGTGGCACGATAAAGACCCCCCCCCCCCCCCCGCTCAATGGCCATAAGCGCCGAGCATAGGCCTAAATTTTACAGCCCTTCACCGGCAGTGGTGACGTCTCCATATGAGTGAAATATTCTCGAGCGGGACGTAATACAATATTCAATCCTTGAGATAGATGAATGTTATATTGATGCATAGCTCTTATTCTTAGACGAATTTGACTCCACTTTTTTTGGCACGCTGTTTTTGGCTACGATAGCTCTAAAACTTCATTGTTATTTCGAATTTCAAACATTTCGGTTGAGCATCACTGAAGAGACATTATTTGTCGAAATGTGCATCAGAATTGGTACTGTATAAGTTTTACATTGATAAAATTCTTAATATTTTACCGATAGTTCACATCATTAAACTTAACACAAACGTCAGAGAGAGAAAGAGTTTATAAGAATAAAATGCTAGTAGAGTTACTCTTTGTCAAAAAGGCGAAATAACATGAGAGTTTACTTAAGCTCCACCTTCATGGAACTTATCACAATTCATGGTTCAAAGTAAAAAAAAGTTGTATTGATTTCCAGTTAATATAGGTTAATATAATCAATAACCGAAGAAGATATATATGTTGCCAGATTTTTAAAGATGTCAAACATACAGAAAACAAAAGTTTATACCAACATCAGAAAATCGCAAATTTTCATTAAATTGCATGATAAATATACATCAAAAGTGGTTTTAAAAAACAAAATTTTAATTTCAAAACTTTCAAGAAACTGCTGCTTTATAAATATATATGAATTAATTGTGGATATCAAGGAGATCATTGTATAATAAAAATACAATAGAGAAATACCAGCATAGGAGTTATTGCCCTTAACAACATTTTTGTAATATAGATAATTGATTATTTATAGGAAATATAAACCTTTTCAATATCAAATTGTTTACAAGATTTTTTGTAATACACAGTGAATAAAATTCACCCAAAATATATATTTCTATCATGCACAAATTTTAATGAAATAAGATTTTTCCAAAAACTATGACGTCACACGAGGGTGGAATTACTTTAAGTGATATACAGCTCACTTTTGTGTATAATGTTTAACAACTGATTTACTCAACCAATTACAAATATTTTTCGAAAAACGTCTGTTGGAACATTTATTTGGATGCCCTTTCATGGAAATCAAGAATTTCCCTTTGATGTAAACTTGTAAAGGCTAATTACGAGAGCTGTTCAATATGTAATGTGTATTGTATCATAGCGCGATAACGCTTTGCACGATTTAGTGGCTGATGATACCCTTGAATAGCTCTTTCCAACAGTATAAACACGAGCCTTCAGCTCCACATAGTTTTAAACTTATAGTAATTTCAATAGAGCCAGTCATTTACCACTGTTGTAAAAATAGTTGGGAAACGGGTTGAGAATATTGAAATTAGAGCTTTCATAAAAGTTCGCACAAAACTCGGTCATTCGGTAATGCATAATTTACTGAATTGGGGGAAGTTTATGTGGCTGATAAGGTATCTTATGAGACAGCTCGTAGGAGGAGAAAGAAATTTCTAACTGGCACAGAGTCCGTCAAAGATGCGGCAAAATCTGGCCGACTTGTTACTGTTACAGGCAAGGCAAATGTCTCAAAATCCAGGGATTTAATTGAAAGTGATGGCAGATACACGATTCGTGATATTGTCCAAGCTGTTGGCACATCGCTATCGCGGGTGCATTTCATTTTGAAGCGTATTATGAAAGTACGAAAGATTTCTGACAGATGGATACCGAATATATTGACAGATGACCACAAACGGATACAAATACAAACCGCTAAGCAATTGCTCAAAGTGTTTCCCAAATTCAATCGAAGAGAATTTGCAAACATTGTTACTGGTGACAAAACATGGGTTCACTATTTCAAACCAGTAAGAAAAATTGGAAACAAAATATGGCTAACTAAACACGGTAGAGGGTCTGTAGTTGCCAAAAGAACCATAAGCACAAAAAAGATTCTTTATTGCATATTCTTCTCATGTGATGGTATAGTCGTACAAATTCCGGTGCCGAAGGGCAAAAGTGTTACAGGTCGGTATTACCGAGATGTTATACTTAAAAATATTATCGTAAACGACGCCCTGTGTCAGGATAAGATAAAAAATTTCATATTATTCTGCTGATATACAGCCTAAATAAGATTCAGTACTAATTTGAAAACGTTAAAAATTGAATTTCCCGCCATCTATAGAGGCTGCCATGATGTAGAACTCTTTTGTATTCAAGACCACAAAATTCAATAATTTTGACGTCACACCGTCTGTCCTGGTTTTAATGAGATCCTAAGATCATCAAAAATGAATGTGCATGTGGTAGATTTTACGAATAGGTTGATGCCTTCCTGTCAAGCTGTTAATTGCACTTATGCGAAGGGAAGATGTAACAATGAGTTGTTTTTCCCCGAAATTCCTGACCCAACCAAGTCATCTGAAAAGAAAAGACTATTTATACTGTGGATACATCATTTGCGTAATGACAAGTTGAGGTTCGAGACATTTGTATGAAGAAACGTGTACCGTCTGCCTGGTCTAAAACTCGACTGAACATCTTTTCTCAATTTCTTCTTGCGAAAGAACGGCCTCAAGTCTATACGGCTCCAAACTCAACTGTTCGTGACTTGTCATGTTTACAGTGCTGTTGCTGAAATAAACCGGAACAGACAGCGTGACGTCATAAATTAAACTTCGATGGCCGATCTCTTAGCGGCCGTTGATTTAGACACATGAAAACAAAAGTACGTACCATCTATCCTTCTGTGTTTAGTAAATCAGAAGTGATAAAAGAATTAGATAGGTTACATGAGGAATATGTTTTGGTTCCAGTTGACAAAGCTAGTAACAACATTGCCTTTGTTTGTAAGGCTCATTATTACAACTGTATTTCAAACGAACTTGGCATTAATTCCACTTTTGGTAATCATACTTATACTCCAACTGCCCTTTCAAAAGACGAAATTCTTCAAAACCATGCTTCAGTTTTAGACACATTTAATATTCCAGTCAATGGGTCGAATGAATATGAGTTACCGTACCTATACTGGATTCCTAAACTACATAAAAACCCTTACAAACAAAGATACATTGCTGGATCCAGTAAGTGCTCTACCAAGCCCTTATCTTTGCTCCTCACGAAAATGTTAACAGCTGTGAAGGAGAAACTTCAAACTTACTGTGCGACTACATATGCCAGAAGTGGTGTTAATCAAATGTGGATTCAAAAAAAATTCTAAAGAACTTTTAGTAAACTTGAAATCACAGAATTTTCCCCAAATCAATAGCATTAAAACCTATGACTTTTCAACACTATACACGACCATTCCTCACGATAAATTAAAGACTAGACTTTTTGACATCATAGACATTTGCTTCTTCAACAAAAACGGAAAACGGAAATATTCATATCTAGTGATCAGTCATTCAAAAACTTACTTTGTTAAACACCACTCTGATTCCATGCACAAGTACTCTGAAGTTGAAATAAAAAATATGCTAGAGTTCCTCATTGACAAAATCTTCGTGGTCTTTGGTGATCAGGTCTTCCAACAATCTGTTGGAATTCCCATGGGCACGATTTGTGCTCCTTTGTTAGCTGACCTGTTTTTATATTCATATGAAGCAGAATTTATTCTAAAACTTCTACGTGAGAAGAAAAAATCTCGCTGTGACCTTCAATTCGACTTTTAGATATATCGATGACGTTTTGTCTATTAACAATGATAGCTTTCATTCATATGTCGATTTGATATATCCCTGTGAGCTCGAAATAAAGGACACAACAGAGTCGTCCACTTCTGCTTCATACTTAGATATTTTATTGAAAGTAGACATTAACGGCAAACTAACAACTCAACTGTATGACAAACGGGATGATTTCAGCTTCTCCATCGTCAACTTCCCACATTTATGTAGCAATATTCCATTATCACCTGCATATGGTGTTTATATATCTCAACTGATTCGATATGCAAGAGCTTGTTCTGGGTATAGTCATTTTTTAAATCGAGGTAAGCTACTGACAAACAAGTTGATGGTACAGGGATTTCAACAGTCTCGATTGAAGTCAGCATTTCGCAAATTCTATGGTCGTTATAACGATCTAGTTCGTCAATACAACCTCGCATTGGGTCAAATGCTGTCTGACGTGTTTCATACCGATTGTTAAGCCGTTCTTGGCACACTGATTGTGACTGCGGATAACTCCGTTTACCTGATCAGGATATGGGGCTCACGGCGGGTGTGACCGGTCAACAGGGGATGCTTACTCCTCCTAGGCACCTGATCCCACCTCTGGTGTGTCCAGGGGTCCGTGTTTGCCCAACTATCTATTTTGTATTGCTTGTAGGAGTTATGAGATTGATCACTGTTCGTTATCTTCACCTTGCATATGATAGATTGATATTGATTTAATCGTTAGGCAAGGATTTTTGTTGTTAAATACTGTCATTTACACTATGAGCGAGTAATACTTTATTCATAAAAGCAACAATGTGGTGAGGGTTGCCTTTCCCTTTAAAAAGTTCTTATCTGGTCGTAGTTACAAGTCCTTGGCTCAGCCATCAGTCAGTGCCTCAGAGGTCTACCTAAATCAGCGTACCATGACGCATTTCAGAAATGGATTCAGAGATTTGAAATTATGTATTTCAAACCCCGGGGAATACTTTGAAGGGGTGTTATGTTCATTTCACTATTTGAGTAGAATGTTTTTGAGATATCGTACAATACACATCGATCATCCCTCGTATATATCGGATACCTTAAACATACAATTTTGAATACCTGTATAATAGACATGTAATACATAAAACAAAAATTGTTATCCCCAATAAAATAAATAACTGTAGAAGTTGTCAATAGCTTGCCTCAGTTTAAAAACTGATCATACGCAGAACAAGCTCTTGTATATCGAATCAGTAAGAGAGACAAACACCTTATGCAGGTGATAATGGAATATTGCTACATAAATATGGGAGTTGACGATGGAGAAGCTTAAGTCATCCCGTTTGTCATAAAGTCGGGGGGGGGGGGGGTCATCCTTGGCGATCCAGTGGATTGATCCTATCCAATCTTGTAGACTCTAGGTCTCGTTTTACGAACGCATCCCATGTCAGCTTTGGTCTGCCTTGAGCGATACCCAGTGACATTCAATGTACGATCCTATGATATCCAACCTGTACTGCGCTCAAAATGGGCAAGTCATCTCAGCCTACATGTCTGGAAAACATCAGCGATGTTTCTGATCTTAAACTGAGTAATAAGAGACTCAACGGTGACATTCACTTTAGAATTGATCTTATTATGGCTTTTTCGGTGCGTATCAGTTTCCGTAGACGGCGTCTGTTAGTGCCCATGCTTCAGAGCCATATAGCAACACAGGTCTAATGCATGTTGAATATAGATGACCTCTGGTTGTGATTGTCAGATGTTTGTTCGTTAGGATTAAAGAATCTCTATGAATTTCTTCCAAGCAGACTGTGTTGTTGTGGCTGCAAATTCACATCCTCAAGGTAACAGAAGTCTGCTACAACTTAAAGTGTGTCCTCACCCATTTTTACCTGTCATAGACCCATCATCAATAGGTCCAGCGAGTCCATTACAGCGCGGTCATTTGGATCTTGGATCAGGTTTAAGAGGACCATTGATTCCACTACATTTCTTATGGACCCAGCATGAGCAACTGTTACGGAAGATGGAGTTCCTGCCTGTACCTTTTAGAAAGACCGAATATGGGCACTTTCCTCTACTTCTCACAGATTCCATATTCAATCCAGATATTATCACTTTGGTCCTGTTCATGTTGACCTTGAGTGTTTTCTCCTGCAAAAGTTTCTTCCACTCGACCACTCTTTCGATCAGCGGCTCATTGGAGGTGGCAACTTCTAGATCATCAGCATACAGGAGCTCCCAAGGACAGCTTGTACGAAATTGGTGTTACAGTGCTTCCAGTACAACGATAAACAGCAACAAACTCAAAACAGATCCTTGATGAACACCAAACTTAACATTAAACTAGTCACTACAGCCATCTCCTACACGAACATAGCTTCTTCCATAAGCGTACATGATCTGCACAATCTTGACTAACCATTCATCCATTCCTTATTTGCGCATCGCCCACCAGATGATTTTCCTAGGTACTTGGTCGAACTCCTTCTCCTGGTCAATGAAAGCCAAGTATAGGAGTTTATTATACCCCCCGCAAACGAAGTTTGGGGGGTATACTGGAATCACTTTGTCCGTCCGTCCGTTTGTCCGTAGACGCAATTTGTCCGAAGTTTATTTCTAATACCGCTGGACATATTTCATTCAAACACTTTATTCTATATATTATGGAGTTGTGCATCTCCTATTTTCATTGAAATATTTTAACAGTTATAGAAGTTACGCACATTTTCTTTTCATTTTGGGGGTTGCGCACTTTGTCCAGAGTTTAATTCTAATACCGTTGAACAGATTTGATTCAAACTTTATTCTCATATATATATATATATATATATATATATATATATATATAATGTAGTTGTGCATCTTCTATTTTCATTGAAATATTTTAACAGTTATGGAAGTTACGGACATTTTCTGGTTTGGTTGTACTTGTAGTAATAGACACAATTTGTCCAGAGTTTATTTCTAATACCGTTTTACGCTCATAAGTCAATCAGGAATTGAAGAAGTGGAAAGAAGTTCAACAATGAAGTTCTACCAATACTTGAGCTAATATCATTTATTTACTGACAAAGTAAAGTTGGTATAACATAATGATCTTTAACAAAGTGAATATAAACTAAAGACTAGAAGAATTGACCAGGGATTTGCAATCATAGAGCCTAAAATGTGCCAAATAGTATTCATTGTTTATATTAAGCATATTTTTAATATTTCATGTACTGCTGTACTGTAGAATATACACTTCTGCATTCACATTGATTGCCCTGTAGATAATGTGAAAATATCCAATGTGCTTGCATTACATATTTCCCATCATCTTATATGTCCCGCGGGGGTATTAGTCCCATTAGGACAGTTCTAGTTGGTTACGGTGTGCTTTACTTGCATTTGTTGTATGATGAATATGGGGTCGATGGTTCCTCTACCTGGCATGAAACCGAACTACATGTCATCAATTTGAATTTGGTGTCTGATCAGTATTTCCACGAATCTCTCAAAAACACCCATTATTTGGTTAATCAGCTTAAGGCCTCTAAAGTTACAGCTATCTAGAGCATCACCCTTGCCTTTGTATAAACTGATTATGTAACGTTCTTCCCATTCTGTTGGAATACATCCTCCTCGAACAATGACGTCAACGAGATCACGTGTCAGTGCTACACCAGCGCTGCCATTAGGCCTTATCTCTGTCACAATGCCTGATGGACCGGAAGCTTTACCCAACGCCATTTTGCTGACTACTTTTTAAAAATAATTATGGTAAGAAAAGCGAGACAGCATTCGACCTACATGCAGACTGTATTTGCATATATGTTCATTGTAACGACCGTAGAATTTGCAACATCATTTATTTCATATCTAACATTCAAATTTCCAAAAAGAAACCATGAATTCATTGCTTCACATAGAGAAAATATGTCAGATTTAAACAATTTACGTCATGTAGATGATGACGGAAGGACATTAATATGTAAACTACATATCTAAGCATTAAAACAATGTTCAATGGACACAGTTAAAGGATTATCTTCATATACAGGTAATAAGTCACTCTTTCAGGTGAAAAACGGGTTGGAAACTTTTTAACAGCAACATATATTTGTAGATAAAAATCATTCCTTTGGAAAAGGTGTCGCAAAAACTCTGTGCAAATGTTGTCATTGACAAGGAACACAAACGTAACTTAACACTCCTTATCTCTACCATATATATAAAACTGAGATTTACAGAGACAATTCGCGCTACTTCAGTGTTGCAATCCTGATTTCACATATTCCATTGATGGTGCGATGATCAAAATACTACATTGCATAAATCGGAATCGATGAATTCTACAAAAAAGATAATGAAATGTATCTTTCATTTTGTTTCCTGTAGTGTTATTTTCAAATACATTGTATATCAAATATAATCAATGAAAAGTGAAGATAACGAGCTGTAATCAATTTCATAACTCCTATAAGCAATACAAAATAGATAGTTGAGCACACACGGACCCCTGGACACTCTAGAGGTGGGATCAGGTGCCTAGGAGGAGTAAGCATCCCCTGTCGACCGGTCACACCCGTTGTGAGCCCTATATCTTGAACAGGTAAACGGAGTTATCCGTAGTCAAAATCAGTGTGCCAAGAACGGTCTAACAATCGGTATGAAACACGTCACATAGTATTTTACCTAATGAAAGGCTGTATTGTTCGTCATTCATCATCGTGTTTATAAGACATCGAAAGCAACTTGTTAATTACTCAAAGTTTATGTACATTGTAAACAATGTTTATGTTAATTACCGGGTGTTCCTTTGTCTTGGTAGACTTGTTAATTACTAAGGTTTTATGTACCTGGATAGTTTCGTTAATTACTAAAGTTTCCGTTCCTGGATAGTTTCGTTAATTAATAAGGTTTATGCGTCTTGACCGCATTGTTAATTACTGAGAGTTGATGCACCTTGACAGTATTGTTAATGAAAGAAACCAAAAGTGTTTGATTGAATGTATCTTGTTTAACGTCTGTCTTGAAAAATATGGAGACGTCACCAAGACCGGTGAAGGGCTTCAAATTTAGGCCTATGCTCGGCGCTTACGGCCATTGAGCAGTGAAGGTTCTTTAGGCCACAGTGTTTTTATTTCTTGGTTTACGGATCCGTCGACCCTAATTTCTGGGAAATCAACCCCAAAAAAAATCCAAATTTCAACTTTTTTTAAAATTCCGCCGATTCTATACAACATGCCAAACCGAAAATAAAAATAAAATGCGTTTTAGATTTTACGAATAGAAAATCGTAAAACGCAAGCCTATTGATTTGTACTTGGTAATCACTTTCGTTTAGCGAAATCGGTATTGCAAATCGTTATTCCGTATTTTTAAAAAACCTTGTAAACAGATATGGCCACCGATGACAACGAAGCTTATATCGTTCTTGTAGACAAAACGGATGGAATTTCATCGCGAAAAAAAGAATTGGTAAAAAATAAATCTTTCACAAACAATTGGCGATATTCTTGCTGGTAATGTAGACAAAAAATGCAGTGCTGTTTGGGTGTCCAAGGGTGATACCAAAAACAAAGATGGAGGTACAGTCGTCAGTGACTTTACCACACCAATACATGTAATCATAAATGTATTTAAATGCATGCACGTGCATTTCTGTCGCCAGAAATCCTTGCAGGTATTAGAACAGGGTGAGAAATTGGCAGATGCGTTCGATATTTTGATGAACTTCCGTAAGAAATACGACAAATTCCTAGATGAAAGGTATGTGCATTTCTCGAATATTGGTATATCTTGTGTAGTAGTGGAAAGAATTTGAGTATCAAATAAATATGAAAAACAAAACACACTTTTTCCATAAAAGGTGATAGAGAATTTCAAGGGCATGTCTTTGTGGGGAAATATGGGGTTAAGAATTAAATTACTTCATCGGATATAAACATTCCGACATCCAAAACTAAGGAATTACTACATGAAGTTGTAGTTTTATGCTTATATCAAATTTTCTTTCATCATTTTTTAAAATTTGTAATTGTAAAAGCTTTGTTGAGCATATACATGTATACAGCAAAATTATTGAACAGCATAGTATAAATACGGGATACACATGAAAGATTAGTTTTAAATCTCGTGAACATTTTGCTTTCCCTATTGGCGTTTATTCATACATTGCCGACTCGGCCTAAAACAGCAACAATCAATGGCCTACATTTTTGCAGTTACTCCCCTTACACCGGAAGTTGGGGGGGGGGGGGGCGCTAACGATTGAGGTCCTAAGCTTCACATAAATAGTATTAACAAATAGTGTATACTAAAGCTTACGTTACCAAATTCTTTAGTATGCCAAGTTTTATCAGGTTGTAATATATCTATGACAAAAAACAAGGTTTAATTTCTTGGATTTTATGGAGAAAACTTTTTAAAGTATCCACTTTGTCAAATTGTAGAGTTGAGGGAGGGGGGTATAGGTGTATTTGACGTTTATTTCTGTCCAAATTATACAATTAATACCGAGGATATTTCAATAGTCGTCTGTTTTAAAAACAACAGACGCCTAGAATTAAAAGCACAATGAAAGCATGTGATACAATCAGCACGTAGCATCGTTTATAAAGGGGGGGGAGGGGGGGTAGAGAGAGAGAGAGAGAAGTTGATTTCGTAATATTGCCTAAAATTTCTTGACAGGTAAATTAAAAAAAATAATCCAAAGCTCGAGAAGGAAGGCGGCAAGGGTTGATCTTTCAGTTCCATTCATCGGTTATACATTTCCACTACCATTCACAACATGGTTTTTTTAGGGGGGGGGGAGCTGACTATAGATCTATCTCTGCATGTAAAAATAACCAAGTTTGTATGTAACAGTAATAGGAGGTAGACCCATTGTTGCTAGGAGCCTGATGATTGTTTTTCTGCTTATTTGAGTAATTGAAGTGCAAGAAGAGGTGTAAGTCGATGTACACAAAATCTAACTTTCAAAAATTCAAATCATACGCGAAAAAAATATTTTAACAAAAATATTACACTAGAGATACCAATTCGAGATAATTAAAATGCTTTATTTTTTGGCACCTAGTGTACATTTAGCAACAAGTAGTTTTGTTCAGTGTGAAATGATAATTGATAATGTACATACTGTATGCGTTGGTTTTCCATGTGTTTTTAGGCATATCGTATTGCATGTTCTTTTGCGTTTTAGTTGTCGAAAATATTGATAAAAATTCATAATGAAGAATTGCAGATATACTAGAGACATCATGACTCTGATCTAAAGAAATCGAGGACTAGTTAATATTTACTTACTTTGTTACATCATTACCATACCTTGCTTGCGAGAAAACCACACAAGGGACACATATACATGTAATTAGTGACTAAAATATTATGTTCAATTATACTATTTTTAAGTCATTACACTTAATTCTTAGAAAAATTCCTTAACTGGCAATTGATTGCGATCAAAAATTGTAAATTTTCTATTTATTCCTTATATGACACCGTCAACTAAGGACCGCAATTTGCTGCGTGCCCTCTGTAATCAGGGGGAAATAACTCGCATAGCATTATGAAAAATGTAGGCCATTAATGATACAAATAAGTTTATTAAATATATACATCAGTAAAACGTATTATCTATGTTTCTGCTGGATACATTTGCCAAGTGAAATGTACTACACAATCATTTACTGTGGTATGATCGAATGTATACACATGTAAAAACAACTTGTCAGTCCTACAGCGAGTTCTTTTTTTTTCAGCATTCTAGTTTTCTCCACTGTTAAAACAATCCCAACTTCTATGAATTAATTACAAAGCAGACAAACAAGCATATTCGATGTCTATATTAATGCATATCTTTACTTCCAGGAAGCCATTAAATGCCAAAGATCGGCTATTTAATGATGTCCGAAAGGTAATGATTGATCAAAAAGCAGGTTTTACTCCAATGCAGGTTAACTCTGTAGGTAGAAATATTCTGACCCCACTTTCCAACACAACATGGTACATTAATCCACACCTTGAAAAGCTGGAGGCACGTGGGCTTATTTATCCAGAAATGTTCAGTCATCTTCAAGGCTATCATGATTGGAAAACACAACGGAAAAAGAAACCTGTAATGTCTGCTGAAATTCCATATACATTGTAGATGGAATAACTGATATTCTGATGTATCCATGGTTTCTACATTTCGAAAGGCCTGTACTAGTCTTACAGAGGGTTTGACCAAATATTACAAATTCTTGACGGATCAACAGCAGAGAACTTCACTTCACCATGCTAGTAAAGAGCCATTAAGATCTCTTTCTGACAATTGGGTCAATCGTACAATTGAAGGTAAAAGAAATGTATTAAAGAGTACTTGATCCTCGAGGAGCGGCTTCAAGAAATGCTTGGTGGATCTAGAGCCTTATGAAAGGATTGTACGCAGGAAGTGGATTGAAAATATCCAATTGTCTCTCTCCATTTCTTTATATTCTTATCAGCATGGCAATTACTTAGGTAATTGAAATTTTGCTTGGAAGTTACCCAGTGATGACAGCAAAAGGAATGGCATGAAAGAGCTTCAAGTCATAGAACAGATAAAGGAAAACATACCAATATGTTCAACCCGACAGATGAAATCAGAGTTCATAAACAGGTACTCAAAAACTGGGCTTAAACCAGGAATTCTCAGAGATATGTACATATTTCTCTCAAAAGACCAATCTGCACCAGAATCATTTGAACAATGCCAAGTTGACCAGCGTGTTTTCAAATGTTTACTTCAAGCTGATGATCCTGGCCTGCTATATGATCTCGGAAAAACAATGGAAATCCAAGGTGTGAAGAACTAGAACCATTCTGGCAAGAAGTAGACAAATTTCTTAAAGAGCAAGCCATAGTTCATGAGCACAGACATGGGGATCATCTTTATATGCCATTTGCAATATCGCTATCTGATCTACGAAATCAGATCGCAGCACGATTACCTGGAGATGCTAGACTGCCAACTTTATCAACAATCCGCTATAATTTCTGGCCACCAAATCCATCACAAAAGAGTGCGCTTAACTATACTGGCAGGTTCAAAGTAAAGCTTGCTGTTCAGCAGAAACTCTTTCATGCATCACATGATGACAAGCGATATGAAGCCCACCAGTTCTCTCTTTTGAAGGAGATGGCAGTTAAATGGAGGGACCACTCCAGGATGATCCGTCTTGATGACAAAGCAATAGTGCCAATTGGGGAACCAAATCATCCAATTTCCACAGGTGTGCGTCCCCATAACAGATCTCTTGCAGTACATGGAGCTTCACTTTCTACATTGGACCACGACTTCCATGTTTGTGGAATTGTGCCCTCTGTTCTGTTCCATGTGAACATTCCAGAAGACAGTCGTGATAGCTTTTATGGTGGCGAGGTACATGTTTCCCTCAAAGACAAGGTATTCCAGCCTTCCTCTGCTATTCGTCATGCCACAGAATCAATTTCAATTCTTCGAGGTATTTCATCTGACATCAATCTAGATGTTCCTCTGCTTTTTGTCTTCACTGATGGGGGCCCAGAGCACCGATCTATATTCTGGAGTGTACAACTTTCAAGCATTTTGACCTTTATAGGTTTGGATTTAGATATGCTTGTGACTGCAAGAACTGCACCAATGGCTAGTTATCAAAATCCAGCAGAAAGGTGTATGAGCCTGCTCATTTTAGGGCTTCAAAACACCTTCTTACACAGATCAGAAATGTTAGAGGATTTTGAAAAGAAATTGTTCACCACAGGTGGTAAGAAACCAAGGTGAAAAGCAACCTGAATTCAAAATAGCACTCATTGCCTCTACTGGTACAGTTATTTCCTCCCTAAAAGAAAGGCTTGGCCGGCTGAAGTGGAAAGATGGTGAAGTCATAATGCATGATGCTGCACAGGAAACTGATGTAGAAGAAATACAGAATCTTTTCAGAATCCTTGACTATGTTGAAGAGGGGATTTCATTTGAAAAACTGAAGACAAAATCATCTGTGTCCAGCTTCAAATGCTTGGAAAACGTTGTGACCAATCATACCCGACAAAGGCAGTACACTTTTCAAATTAAGAAATGTGGAAATTGTCCGTACTGTGTCGTTAACCCAATTCGGATGTCAAGGGAGGACTTTGCAAAACTACACTGGTTACCTAACCCAGTTGCAGTCGAAGGAAATGTAGATGAGTACAAAAGTTTTGATGAAGTTTATGGCAGTGAGACTGATGATTCTTCAAGACCAAATTTGAAAAGCAAACCTCAACCTACAGAGGCAGACATGAGGCGTAAAGGGGGATTTGTGGCTGCTAAAGCAAGGTCCTTCATCCTTTGCAAAGAGTGTGGAAAGAAGAGTTATTTATAGTAGTAAAAATCTTACTATGACACAGACAAGAGCTATACAACGACTTGAAGGAGAGCTAGTGTATGTCTGTGGAGCACCATTGTTTTCAGACGGTCCTTTTAAGGATGTGCTATATGTTAAGGAGGCCCTGAATTGCTCTTCAGATATGGAAGCCACATATCATTCAGAAATTTTTAGAAAGAATCCTCCGGTGTGTTTCTTCTGTGGAGACACGGAAATTACAGTAAATGATATAATCAGAGATCTGAAGAAGGAATATGGCATTGTAAGACCAATCTGCAAAACCTGTTTTGACCAAGGAAAGCGCCCAGCTGTTCGCAATTCTCAAAGAGCAAACCTTGGGAAAAGGAAGCGATAAATGAGTACATTTTCATACTTTGTTGAAGTGTTCCGAGTGAACCTGACAGTCGTACGAAATGTGATATGCATTTTAATAACATTATTACTACTTTGATTTCATTGGTTTATCATTTCATCTCATATAACAACTACAAACTAGTACTGATTTCCATTTTATAACTTACTTTCTTTGTGACATTCATTTGTGAGTTTTTGTTAATATTTGATCATTATTTCCTTTCTATTCACAAGCCCAACAATCATATAATTTCATGATATAGTGATAGGACCTTGCACATTTTCTAAGCTTATGTTTTGCCAAAGTGTACTGTTATACACTGAATTTGAAATTGGATTTTTTGAATTCATACTAGTCACTCATAAAAAGTTTTAATACAGTGTACATGTTTTTGTTATTTGTACTCACGAAATGATGTTATAAATGATTCATTGAAAATAAAACAACAATAGATATCAAAAATATTTATTTCATTTTTATTTTTTATTTCTTCCGACCGACCCTAATTTTTTGGGGGAAAATCAGTAAACCAAGAAATTAAAAAACTGTGACCTTAGCGTGCCACACCTACTGTAACACGGGACATCCGTTTTTAAGGTCATATCCGAGGACCCGTGACATTCACACCTGATGCCGAGCCTTTGGCGATGGAACTGTCACTACACATGTACCAGTTTTAACGACTTAGGTCTGTCGCGTCCGGGATTCGAACACCGGCCTTCCGCATGCAGGGCGAACGCTAAACAAGCTCACATACCCCACGCTCCAACATTGCTTGACAATGCCTCACATGATGAATGGGAATGCTATGCATTACTGCAAGAACAGGAGAGACGGTCTCAATGTTTTAAATTCAATAGTGGCATAACTGCAACAAAAATTATTGAATCAGAATTTCCTGGGAATATGCACATCTACCCAGTGTATCCTTATCAACTACAAAGTTTCACGAAATTCTGTTGAGCGGTCTCCGAGGAGTTCCGCTGACAAGAACAAGACAGACGGGCTCGAAATGTTAAGTTCAAAAGGGGCATACATGTAACTCTCAAAAATTATTGTATCAAGATTTCCTGGGCATATGCACATCTACACAGTGTGTCCTTATTGACTACATGTACAAAGTTTCACAGGACAGACGTGCTCCAAAATCTAAGTTCAAAAGGGCATAACTCCCAGAAAAATCAGTGAATCAGAATTTCCTGGGAATATGAGTGCGGCCTTATTAACTACAAAGTTTTACGAAATTCTGTTGAGCGGTCTCAGAGGAGTTGTGCTGACAATAAAGGGACAAATGGACGGGTCAAAAACATTATACCCTCCGCGACTTCGTTGCGTGGGGTATAATTAATGAGAGTTGATGTACCTTCATAGCATTGTTAATTACTGAGAGTTGATGTACCTTGATATCTAATTACTAAGGTTTATGTTGCTGGATAGTTTCGTTAATTACTAAGGTTTATGTACCTGGATAGTTTCGTTAATTACTAAGGTTTATGTACCTGGATAGTTTCGTTAATTACTAAGGTTTATGTACCTGGATAGTATTGTTAATTACTATGGTTTGTGTACCTGGATAGTTTCGTTAATTACTAAGGTTTATGTACCTGGATAGTTTCGTTAATTACTAAGGTTTATGTACCTGGATACTATTGTTAATTACTATGGTTTGTGTACCTAGATAGTTTCGTTAATTACTAAGGTTTATGTACCTGGATAGTTTTGTTAATTACTAAGGTTTATATACCTAGATAGTTTTGTTAATTACTAAGGTTTATGTACCTGGATAGTTTTGTTAATTACTAAGGTTTCTGTACCTGGATAGTTTTGTTAATTACTAAGGTTTCTGTACCTGGATAGTTTCGTTAATTACTAAGGTTTATGTATCTAGATAGTTTCGTTAATTACTAAAGTTTATGTATCTGGATAGTTTCATTAATTACTAAGGTTTATGTACCTGGATAATTGCGTTAATTACTAAGGTTTATGTACCTGTATAGTTTTGTTAATTACTAAGGTTTATGTTCCTGAATAGTTTCGTTAATTACTAAGGTGTATGTACCTGGATAGTTTCGTTAATTACTAAGGTTTATGTACCTGCATAGTTTCGTTAATTACTAAGGTTTATGTACCTGGATAGTTTTGTTAACTACTAAGGTTTATGTATCTGGATAGTTTTGTTAATTACTAAGGTTGATGTATCTGAATAGTTTCGTTAATTACTAAGGTTTATGTACCTGGATAGTTTTGTTAATTACTAAGGTTGATGTATCTGAATAGTTTTGTTAATTACTATGGTTTATGTTTCTAGATAGTTTTGTTAATTACTAAGGTTTATGTTCCTGGATAGTTTCGTTAATTACTAAGGTTTGTGTACCTGGATAGTTTTGTTAATTACTAAGGTTTGTGTACCTGGATAGTTTCGTTAATTACTAAGGTTTATGTACCTGGATAGTTTTGTTAATTACTAAGGTTTATGTACCTGTATAGTTTCGTTAATTACTAAGGTTTGTGTACCTGGATATTTTTGTTAATTACTAAGGTTTATGTACCTGGATAGTTTTGTTAACTACTAAGGTTTGTGTACCTGGATAGTTTCGTTAATTGCTAAGGTTTAAGTACCTTGATAATCTATCTTCCCGTCACCATCCTTATCGATGTATTTAAAAAAGTCCTCTATTTCTTCGTTTGTTATATCTTTGTTTTTGTGAAGGAGTACAGCTTTCAGTTCCTGTAACGTTAGAAAACCGTCGTTATCCTTGTCTATGCATCTGAACGCAGCTAACATTCGCTCTCTTTCGAAGTCCACTTCCTTGAAGTTTTCTCTCATTATTGCTACGTATTCTTTGAAACTGATGAAACCATCATCTGAAAAACACATGTATTCTGCAACAAACCTTAAATTTTGTCTTCCGTGAACGTGATTGTGTGTTATACGATATAAGTATATCAACAATATATATTATATACATGTATATAAAATTCCACTCTTTCATTCCCAATCTAAATAAAACTAGCTGTTCTGAATCCAAATTAGATTGGTTCATGCCGGCTTTTTATTCGAAAGGAATTCATAATATTAAAAGTCTGTTTGTGCATATTCCTCACAATAAATTAAAGACCAGACTTTTTAACATCATATAGACAGTTGTTCCTTCAACAAAAAGTGGAAAAGCAAATATTCATATCTAGTGACCAGTCATCCAAAAGCTTACTTAAACATCACTCTGATTCTACGCACAAGTATTCTGATGTTGAAGTAAAAAATATGCTGGAGTTGCTCATTGACAATATCTTCGTACATGTAGTATTTTGGTATCAGATCTTCCAACAGTCTGTTGGATTTCCATGGGCACGAAGTGTGCTCTTTTGTTAGCTGACGTATTGTATTCGTATGAAGCATAATTTATTCAAAAGCTTCTACATGAGAAGAATATCTACTGTGACCTTCAACTCGACATTTAGATATGTAAATGACAACTGGATATACCAGAGGTGGGATCAAGTGCCTAGGAGGAGTAGGCATCCCCTGTCGACCGGTCACATCCGCCGTGAGTCCTATCTTGAAATATCAATTTTAGTGACGATGGCCCTTTATGTTTTTGAAGAAACGATATACATGTAAGCATCTATATTGTTTTTCGGTCAAAATACGATGAGAGCCGATAACAAAACGTCAAACTACAAGAGTTGGTGCGAAATGAATTGTATATATTTAAACAACTTTGTTACATAAGAACATGCAAGAAGAAGCCAAACCTCCCCGAATGTTCAACTACAGAGCACATTTAATTCAGTAAAACAGAAGCGTCGTACATATATAGGTATCTTAAGTTAACACTTACGAAATTCCGAAGTCTGAATTTATTTGTAAGATAAGAAGTTGTGCCTAAGTGTTCCAACAGTCTGAGATAGATATTATATTGTTTAACGTCCCTATCGAGAGTATTTCACTCATATGGAGACGTCTAGACTGTTTAGTGTTCCCAGCGAACAGTAACTGCTCTGCCCTATTGCTTGCGTCGTTAGGTAGCTTAAACATCCTTTACGCAATATGAGAGGCGAATTTCAATATCGCACTATTTTTTTTACAGATGCCTGGAGCATAACGAACTGATCTGAGAGGCATGACAGTATCAGTGCAGATGTTAATAAGAAATGTGTATTGGTGTCTCGCGGACACGAGAACGGGTATTCTAACCTACATGTAGTTATTGGTGTCTCGCGGACACGAGAACGGGTATTCTGACCTAGTTATTGGTGTTTCGCGGACACGAGAACGGGTATTCTGACCTAGTTCAATTAACCGTAATTTGGGAATGTGTGATATCATGGAATTCAAAATTGGTAGCAATCAATTAAATTTATCGAAAAATATATTGACGTTCAAAGGGGGTACACTGTACCAGTGTGTGGTGTGTTTTTTTGTGTGTGTGGGGGGGGGGGTGTTACGTGTCTGTATATTTTTATAGAAAGAAAATGGTTAAACTTTAGTTTCTGATATCTTATATGCAATACTAGAATACGTACGTATAATTTCGTAGAGACATCATAATAAATGATATTTTGTAAGCTAACTGCAAAGAAACTCAACATGTGTCTGCTGATAGTTTATCTCAATCAACTTAATCATAACATTCATCAACGTGCAAAACACATTCCTCGTGTTATGGTATTTTGTCCCAATAATGAAAGAGTAGACAACGTAAAAATTATGTCCCATTATATTGATTTAGGGTGCCGTCTATTGATTTTACTTGCTTTGGTCATTAAAGATCATTAAACGCAAATCATTTTCCTCGAGCATGGAGCTGTTATGCAAATGGTTAATAACACTATAAAAACAACGACCGACAAACAAAAGAACGAGTTCTAGATAGTCATTACAGTCAGCGGTCACGACGTCCATTTATCATCAGTTAACAAAAGTTCTATGCACAGTTAAGCACACTAGATACAATGTCAATTCAACCAATACTTAAAAGGTCACTAATTGTGTAATAATGCCAATATTTGATTTTAAAAACCTAATAAACTATGCTAATCTATATCAAAATACATAATCTCGTGGCACACTTAAGATCGCTTAAAACCGATAATACTTTTCACGTATACTTGTAATGGTTTAAAGTCGTCATTATCGGTATTTCAGATGTTTTCTTGATAATGTAAATGATATGCAATAGAAATAGTTCCATATTAAAGTCAATGGTATTCCGTAATTTATGGTAATCACAAATACCATATAAAAATATTCTAATCGGATTTTCCTTTTTTCAGAAGTACTATTTCAGAATAAACTAATTTCTTCTCCATATCTAAAACTTGTCATTCTGCGTTAACTTAGCTGATCAAAAACTTTTAGTCAATGGGTCCTCTGAAATAAATCTTACTTGTCAATGGGATGTGGGGTAATGGGATTTCACTGGGATACATCTTGATGAGAAAGTGCAAGGTCTTAAGATAATACATGTACGTCATTGATACACTAGTTTCTCCAGAATCTTGAAAAGGGCAGTTTTTCCTTTCCACAAATTCTGAACAAGATTTTTATAATCACTAATTACATGTGAATTTCAAAATTACATGTATTCTATTAATCTTGATCACAGTGTCAAAACATTTTAGCACTTTGAAATGACATTTAAAAAGTGCAAGCAAAACAAAATGCTTCATTTCTGATGTTAAATCTAAAGAAAGCACGAAATTGTTACTATAGTCATGTATTTTTCGTACAAGAATTAAAGTTAATATATTTCTATATTCAAAGATTTTATAATATGTTGATTCATTGTTTGTTTATTAATTTTCGATAATTCTTCATTCATGTTGAGACCTACCAGCTTTAGACCCATGCTTAGCGCTCAGGGCCGTAGCACAGAGGGTTTTTCAACGTGACAATCCCTGTCACTGACACGGCTCCTCCGGTTTTAAGGTCTTATTCAAAAGACTCGTCATTTACACTTCTAAATGCTTAGCGTTTGGCGAAAGAACAATCACTATATATACATATGTTTGCGGCGGGACTCGAACTCATGACCTCCCTTTTATTTGATAGTTTGTCAATATTCATAAGAAGAGTACCGCAAACGATACATAATACGCTCGTGAAAATGCTTACGGTTCGGTTTGTATTCTGTCTACAAGGTTTTCCTACTAAGGGATACTGCGACCTTGAAAAACAATAGGCATCTTCCTCTCATCATGGTGATCAAACATACTAAGTTGTAATATCCTGGAGCTTGTGGTTCGGTTTGTATCCTGCCCACAAGGTTTTTCTACTAAGGGATACTACGACCTTCACCTTTGACTTCTGATCTTGGAAAACAATAGGCATCTTCCTCTCATCATGGTGATCAGAGGTACCACGTTGTGAAATTCTGGAGCTTACGGTTCAGTCTGTACCCTGCCCACAAGCTCCGGGAAGACGAATAACGAGCGTATAAAAACGGACTTAATTCAACAACCTGTAATTTTCTCAAAAATGGAAGAAAATCAAAATCCTTGCCACATGCACATATTCAATACCCATACAAACACTCTGTAAAACAAGATGGTCCTCAGTTGAAAATTGTGGGAGGAGTTAACCGAACAAGTATGAATCATCCATATATAACAATAATTTTCAAATGAAGGGGGAAAAACTCCTTCAAGAGAGATCGAAATGGATCAAAATTGCAACATGATCTAGAGTAATCCACAAAGAAGCTACATAGCAAGTTTCAGCATAATGTGACAGAGAAGTGAAATTAGAAAACCCCGCACGAACGGACGGACATCGCTGTACCAAAAAGACAGGCATTTAAACAAGATGTGTTTGTGAAACACAAATGCCCCCGATAATGGCCAAGGTCACAAGGACAAATATCTTGGTACCAATAGAAAGATCTTGTCACATGAAATGCTCATGTGCAATATGAAAGCTCTAATATTTACCATTTAGAAGTTATGACCAATGTCAAATTTTTAAAAAGTAGGTCAAATGTCAAGGTAAAAAGGTTTAGTACCCACAGAAAGGTCTTGTCGCAAAGAATACCAATGTGAAATATCAAAGCTCTAGCACTTACTATTAAAAAATCATTAGCAAGCTTAAAGTTTTCAAAATGTAGGTCAAACTTCAAGGTCAAGGTCACAGGGTCAAAAATTTTAGTGCTCACGGAAAGGTCTTGTCACAAGAAAGACTCATGTGAAATATCAAAGCTCAAAGTTATTAGCAAGGTTAAAGTTTCAGACAATTACAGAATGACAGACAGAATAAAAACAATATGCCCCCCGATCTTCGATCTGGGGGGCATAAAAAGGTGAAGAGAATTGTTCACACGTGTAGAAACGTCACACGCTGTAGGTGAAGTGCCGCAAACTTTTCTTTATGCATGCCACTGAAGGCGGTGGCAGTGAGGGTCGCTAAACGCTTCAACGCTTACAAGTATTCGTCGCTATGGTAAAAATGCTTCAGTTGTTGAAAATTTGTCGCTGCTACATGTATATTTTGTATCGCGCCAATTAAAAATAAACATATATGGCTTAGGAATGACGCATATGTTATAAATGTACCCCACACAATCTCTATGACGTCAGTATTGACAATTATTGTCTGCGGTCCGACGTTAGATTTCATAAACATACATGTAGCTCGGAAAGATCAGCCCCTTATTTAAGGACATTATTAAAAACTTACTGTCGGTGTCCACCTCCCTCATCATGTCATTGATATCCTTCTCTGTTGGGTTCATACCAAGGACTGCTGAAGCCTTAGTCAGTTCCAGTTTAGATAACCTTCCATCGCGATTCACGTCTATCTCATCGAAGGATTTCTTTATTTCTTAAGAAGAAAATGAAATCAAGTATACTATACATGTGCTTGTGGGTCTTTGCCTAAATTGGAAATGAATCAACTATATGTGTTTTAGTTTTTATCACATTAATTTGAGTAACGCACTCGCTGGGTAATTCTATCATAGGAATAGTAGAACAGATTATACCATCTCTATGTCCTAATATTGTAGCCTATATTTGATATGTTTAATATTAGTTTGCTTTGTTTCTTTTTTATTAACGAATTTGTGAAATCGTTCGGTTGTCTTCTAATGGTTTACCACAACACCGTGTATACTCATCTTCCCACGTTATACCAATGGCCGCGTCCGACCTTTCCTAGAAAGTATGACAAAAATAGTTTTCAAAATATCTTGGTTCCGCTTCTGACTTATATGCATTGTGTAGCCCTACGATACCAACTCAAAATCGCGTGAATTCTTTTGAAATATATTTACGACCAGTTTCACACCATTCCTTGTAACAAGACAATGATTGATTGTATATTGTTCAACATCCCTCTCGGGAATCTTAAACTCATATGGAGACGTGACATCATAAATGAAAAAAAAAACGTTTGACATGCTTTTTTTTTTTTTTTTTTTTTTTTTTTTTTTACATAGCAAACTTCCATTTGTATTGCGTGTTCTTGATTGCAAAATACCGATTACAATAGAAAGCAAGATTATTTTCTGCAATTGGTCTATCTTTGATAAAATTAATAAACTATTGAATAATTTTTCTACTGTCGGTTTATATTTGCAGAAAGAAAAATGCAGCAAAGTGAGAACTTTTTCACAAAATCAAAATTTGCTTCCTTCTAACAGGAAATATCACCTAGCATCTTTTCGTACTGACACGCAAGAAAGACGCAACCCTAATTAAACGTCAATATATATTTTTTAACAGCAATACTTTATCATTAGCAAAATTGAATTTCATTATATCATATCCATAAACTCCACTTTTTTGGCACACTGTTTTTCCCTATAATACCTCTAAAACTTCATTGTTATTTCGGAATTCAAACATTTCGGTTGAGCATCACTGAAGAGACATTATTTGTCGAAATGCGCATCTGGTGCATCAAAATTGGTACCGTATAAGTTTTACATCCAAATAATTCATGTCACACTACATATTATTGTGTCTGCGAGACACCAGTATCCTGATTTAATAGCATATGCACGGATACACACGACATCATTTCACGCGTTTAAGACCAGATTGCTTCAGGTACCTGATAAAAATAGTGCAAATTTGTTTTGATATTGCGTAAAGACTCTGGCTACGTACATGTAACTATGCACGCGACAGGGCAGTGCAGTTATTGTTGGCCGGAAACATCCAGAACGCATTGGTAAGAGCTCTAATGTATACAAAAACAAAATATTTCGTCTTTACCAACGCCTTAGATTGACTGGTACACGTGCCAATCGCCCTCGAACGATCGACCGAACGCCTTGTGAGATTGTAGCATTTGTGCGACCGGTTTAGATCAATAACTGCACAAAAACTGAAAATTAGACACCAGGGACTCATAATCCACGATAGAGTGCTGAGGCGTGTATCCGCTCCTGTGGTATCCAGCCGTGTCTCGTTGCAATGGGAATATCTCTTTGTTGTCGACTTCGTCCATATGTGTTTCTTGTGCAAAGATGACCCGTGCAATCTTCTTAGACAGATCAAGATTCATATTCATTAGGCATAAATAGGTGTGTTTCCGGTAACCCTAAAATTTTCAGGTAAATTCGAGTTCTTAATTTTAAATTACGTACATTTTGTTTCTAAAATTAAAAAAAAATCTAATAAGTTCGGGCTCGATATTCAAATTATCGGAAATTAAAAAAAAAATGGCGTAGTCCATGCTTTCTGGCAATCTCTCACCAGAGGGCGTTACGCTACGCTCCACAACACCTCTGTTATCGTCTAATTTTCAAGTCTTTGAAAATAAAATAAATCTGCATCATTTTCATAAAAAAAAAACATACATTTATGAGTTAAAAACACATTGGTAGGTATCGAAACGCTGTATTACGTTAGTGCAACCTTCATATTTATAGAACTATTTTGTCTTGTCAAATGTATTATTTCACTTTCACTTCGTAACTATGGACTCTACATTAAAAAAAACTAGCGAGATTATAATGATGAAAATCTGACATTGCACAAAGAACAGAAACGTGCCTTTCTGTTGGAGTCAAAGACGTCATTTTGTCCGTGCGAGATCATGTGGTTAGCCGAACTATTTATCAGATGATAACAGAGGTGAAAGTGAAGCTTGCGTAGCGAGCCCTCTGGTGAGAGAATGGCTTTCTGGTTCTGCAGTCAGTGTGTTGTCTGTCAAGATTAAAAAGTGTCAACATCAACAGGAAAACCAAGGTTTATGGAATCTTTTGTATACACTAGATTCGTGAACGAAATTTATAATCGTCATACAATGGAGACAGGACTGAATTCGTGGTGAAATGAGGGCAAAACATTATACATCAAATGAATCGCTGTTTGAAATACCGGGATGAATGACAGCCAGTGACGTAGTAAATATGTGGAATCGGAATGCATAGAACAGTATTTTAAAAAAGATACCAGGAGACAGACGGTGGGGAATGCAATATCTGAGGCTATGACGAAGGCAGTAATAGCATTCCAGGTGTTGATGTCTGGAACACGAATGTACCCAAATTAAAACAGAGCAGGTGTTTTTAATTCATAAATGTTAACCGAAAATATTAATGTTCTGCAGTAGAGATTAGCGAACACGTGATGCTACATGTACATGTCAATACTCACAAATGCATATATCGTGTATAAGTTTCTTCCCAAGTGATACATAGCAAATATTAACTGAATCTAAAAAAAAAAAAAAACTACACATACATTTGCCTACCCCTACCCTATTTTTTCAAGGTGTAATCGGAAACACACATATATTTTTTGATCTAACCATTCAGATGGACGTCAGTGAGCTTTTCGTAGACTGTGATAGGTGTGGTGGTGGTGGTGGTAGCGTTATGGTAAAATCTGATTGTCTGAATGATTGAATATTGTTTTACGTCCCTCCCGAGAATATTTCACTTATATGGAGATGTCACCACTGCCGGTAAAGGGCTGCAAAACTTAGGCCTATGCTCGGCGCTTATGGCCATTGAGCAGGGGGGATCTTTATCGTGTCACACTTGCTGTGACACATGACCTCGGTTTTTACCGCCCCATTTAGTCGCCTCTTACGACAAGCAAAGCGTACTGAGGACCTTTTCTAACCCGGATTCCCACGGGATTATCTGTAGTGACCGCAAAATCCGCTTGGGCATCATTGATGACAATTTGACAGTTCCACGGTACATTGACACAGCTCTGCAACCCGTCATCGTGCCATTAGTCCGCCAGCACAACTAACTGTTTCAACAGAGCAATGTCCGATGTCATGTTACTGCGACGTGGAATGGACTAACTTCACCAAAACCATGTTAACACGTTACCTTGGCCCCCATACAGTCCCAATATCTTGCCAATGAAAGGTGAAGATAACGAACAGTGATCAACCTCATAACTCCCATAAGCAATACAAAATAGGGTCTGTGTGGGACATGTCTACGCATTTGAATGCACCTAAATCCACTAGAGAACCTGCCCACGTTGCGATAGGTACTTCTGAAAGAGTGGTAGAACACCCATATGGCACCAACAAAACATGTAATGAAATCTGTGCATCGCAGAACTCTAGGAGAAACACACGCTAATGGGGGGCATATTCGTTATTGTATCATCTATTGATAGTAAAAATTAAACGATATACATTTTATTTCAAAATTCTATTATTACTGAAATTGGTATCATCTGTTGGTAGTAAAAATTAAACGATATATTTCAAAATACTATTATTACCGAAATTGGAGGTTGCGTGTAATAAAAAGTCCGATTAAAAGAATATAGCAGACTTACCAGCAAACTGTTCGTCATTGAGGTCATTTGGTATGACAAATGTTTCATGAGCCGAAATCCGAACGGTCCGTCTTGCCATCACACCAGCACTGGCACAGATAGTAGTTTAGACAAGCACGATAAATGTAATGCACAGGACAGCCAGGAAGGTATGGAAAATGAACTATTTAGCGCGTACGTAAAATTCCCCTGAGTACCTATACCTGATCTGTATAAAACGAGTGTTGCCTCCTTTAAGATGCTGGCTTCTTCAATGTGTAGACGGGATCTAGAAACAAATTTAAAGTGATGTAGTTTAAAAAAAAACTTTTATTACATCATCGAGAGTTAGATCGGAAACGGCGAATTTAACCTACGCAATAAACAGTGATTGGCTGATGGTAGAATGGTATGAAATGACGTATTCCCAAGCATAACCGCAGGAATTCATTATAAATCGATTTATCATTTAAGAAAATTACAGCTGACTGGAAGTCATTGTCGTCCGATAAAAAACACATCTATACGTTGATTTCATTTCTCCATATACCGCCGCGGTGGTCTAGAGGTAGAGCGTTCGCCTCGCATGCGGAAGGTCGGGGCCGGGTTCGAATTACGGCCGCGACATACCCACGTCGTTAAATCAGGTAGTGACAGTTCCATCCCCAAACGCTCAACATCAGGTGTGACTGTCACGGATCCTCGGAGAGAACCTTATTCAATTAATCAATCAATCGGAGATGACATTAAAAAAGGGTGTACCGTGTCACAGTAGCCTCAATAACCGTAAGCACCGAATATGGGCCTAAATTTGAAGCCCTTCACCGTTTTTGGTGACGTCTCCATAAGAGCGAAAGATTCTCTCAAGGGACGTTAGAACATATACGATCAACCAATCATTAATTCTTTCTAAAATTCCTAATAAAAAGAAATGATTATTATTAAATAATGATTTTATTAAAATGTCTGTATGATGTAGCTTTTTAACATTGTTTATAGAAATTGTGCTTAGCTCATCTAATCTGTAGGTATTTTGTTTAATTCAAAAGTTGAGAAATATCAAATTAAACAAAGCCTTTGCATAATTATTTGTGGTGGATTCACTATCTTACCAAGCTCTCTGCATATTTAAAACATAATCCTGTTCGCAAAATACCCAGCATGCACACACACACACACGCACCTTCCACAATAAATTAATATGTCATATTAAATCAATCTGTTGGATTTTTCCCGGGTCTGTAGTTTAGGGCTATATTAAATAAGGTCACGCAAATATATATTTTGGGGATTAATTTAGTTTAGCTCGAAAATCATTAAAAGATTACTTATTGAACGGCTTTCTTTGTTAATGTGTTCATGTTTACAAAATGTTTCATAACATATTCACTAATGGTTTTATATCCTATGAAATAATTTACAAGTGGCAGACTTTATAACTTGAATCGGTATTGATTTGATAATGTTATCGTGTTGAACCTCATGTCCTATCTGTCCACATCTTTTCTGACCTATCTAATTTACTCATATGTATGCACCTGGCATTCATTTGCAGGGATCCGTCCAAATGGATTTAAAAGTGTAAGGACAAGAGATTACTATTTCTGCACAAGGAACACTTTTTAAAGTTGGGAATTAAGTCACATTGACCTCGACGTTCAATATAAGTATTAAGCCTGTTCATTGTCTTCAAATCTTTAATATGCATGTATGATTGTGTGCATTATTCTAAAAATAGAATAAATGTATCCCTGTTTTTGTATGCATACTCAAAAAGGTCACAGCAATTAATCTTTGGGAGGGGCCTACATAGGCTATGCCTGTTGCCCAATCCTGTTGAGTTTCTCAATAAATATGTTTAAATTAATTAATCTTCATGAAATTTCATACTTCAAAAAGATTTTAAATGAAAAATAAAATGTGTGAATAATACCTCATTTAAAAGCAGAGTGCTTATAGTAGAAATCTCTCTCTCTCTCTCTCTCTCTCTCTCTCTCTCTCTCTCTCTCTCTCTCTCTCTCTCTCTCTCTCTCAACAAAAAATAGAATGCACGAAATTAGGTTTCAAAAAGTATGAAAACCCAAGACTCATACGAAATCAGAGATTCTAAATCTAAATCAACCAATCAGAATACTTATTAGTATATGGTTTAAACTATAACCATTCCGAAGTTTTATCTATTAATGAGTGTACAAATCATAGAAATGTGGAGAAACTTGCGCATATCACTCTCGGCGGGAAGGCCGGGATTTACACATTGAAGGTCATAAATGACTTATTCAGTCTAGAGGAATTGGGTCAGACAACTGCTTGTGATTGTGTATCAATAATAGTATGAAGCTAGAATGGGGACTATACACCTGCAGAGTGGTATGTACAGAATAGCCTCATGACCCCGATAATTTCTCCAAACATGTGATATCCCCGCTGTTAAATCTCATAAATCGTTCTGAATGGTCAGTTTTCTACTTTCTGTAAGCTGTTGAAATTACCACTTTTGAATGATATCAACTCTACAGAATACGTGACTTATAAAGTTGATTGGCGGAGAAATTTATTAGGTTAGGCCTATTGGGTGGTTGTTCCATTAGGTTAGGCCTATTGGGTGGTTGACTTATAATTTGATTGGCGGAGAAATCTATTAGGTTAGGCCTATTGGGTGGTTGACTTATAATTTGATTGGCGGAGAAATCTATTAGGTTAGGCCTATTAGGTGGTTATTCCATTAGGTTAGGCCTATTGGGTGGTTGTTCCATTACGTTAGGCCTATTGGGTTATTGTTCCATTAGGTTAGGCCTATTGGGTGGTTGTTCCATTAGGTTAGGCCTATTGGGTGGTTGTTCCATTTTCCAGAGCATGACACAATTACAAGCCCTTGGTCGTTTTAAATTAGGGTGCTTTTTAAAGTTCTTGACCAATGTGTGTTCTGTTTGTATGTATCTTAACTAATTTTTTGGAAAATTTCTGAGCACAAATACACATGTACAATGTATTTAAATAAGCGCCAAACTTACTAGTCTGATCCACAGGTGCTTGTGGACAGGACTTCCAGTATCCCCCTTGTATTTTTTAATGTTCAATTCCTTGGGTATTTTGGGTGTACTTCAATAAAATATGTAACTAATGGTATACAGAAATTTCGCACAGAAACCGTTTGTTTTTTTAATGACATATCATCGATCTATTATATTATTTGGAGTTGGAGCATTTGGAACGATGTACAAAAGGCAGTATCAGTTCTGGCATTAAAGGCATTGACAGTAGTCAAAAGGAATCAAAACATAATGCTAGAAGTGGTTAAAAAGGAAATAAACCTCAGCTCAAATATACGACATCCCAACATTGTCCTAATAGAGTTCCAGCTACAATCTGTGCTTGAATACCCTGGTATATTGACGGTGTTTAATGTGTAAGATGCTATATTTGAACAGGAAACCAAGATTTTCATAGATTTGCATAGAGTTTTTGCGACAACTTTTCCAAAGGAATGATTTTTATCTACAAATATATGTTGCTGTTAAAAAGTTTCCAACCTGTTTGGTATTCGGAAGACCTCGTCTCGGGTTTTCTCGTTCTAAAAATAGTTGGCTGCGACAGAAATATTCCAGCATCACAACTTCCGTTCGTTATAGTCAGAAATGAGAAGTGGCGAGGTTAAAACGATGAAATTGAGCGATGTGAAGTAATTATTGCGCACCAAATAGCGATGCATTTAATCCACGAATCATCAGTAGATTTAGAATGACCGTTCTTTTTAGTTGGTATGTGTATTATTGGTGTTTTTTCGATAGGATTTCTCAGCGAGGTGTAGATTTTTTCAACATGTCGCTGGCTGAGTTGCACACCTTGTTCATATATTATGATCGGTGATATGACATTTTTAAAAACGGTTCTATGCGAGATTTGTGTATTCCATTGAAATATATAAACTCTGAAGTTACATATTTTATCAAAAATACGTCCGAAATACCCAAGGAATTAAACATTTAAAAATACAAGAAGGGGGGTACCGGAAGTCCTGTCCACAAGCACCTGTGTTTAACATTACTGACTGCAAAAAGGGTCACAGGTATGTGTATACATATATTTGTTACATAACACTTCTCGTCTGTTTCAACGTCCCAGACATCGATCGGCGCACGCTTTACCCGTGAAACAGCAAAAGTAACTTTATCCCTGTCTTGTTTCTATTGTGTAATTCTGATGTTAGTGCCGCCCATGCGATAACAAGGTGGGAGGAGCTCGTTTTATTACATATGCGATAACAAAACCCTATTGATGATAACCAAATACAATACCTGAACAACAAAAGAAAATCACTGTAAATATGTGACAAGTGAAAATGTTACATTATAGAGAGTACATGATTTGTCTTGTTTTTACGATGCAAAGAAAGTGTGTCACTCCCAGATGATTGCTGATACTACTTGAAGCCAAGTTCTACAAATCATGATGTATGAAAAACACACTATATTAGCTTTTCACAGGTGTGTTGTTATGTACCGTTGGCGGTACTCTTGTTTATCGTGCCAACGCCTGCCGCAACACTACATACCTCCTTTCAAAGTCCATATTCTAGAGACCCGTGATTCTCAGTTCTAAATGCCGAGCGTTTGGTGAAGGAGCAATCGCTACCTATGTTAACGTCTTAAGTTTGACGCGGCCACGGCACGATCGGGGCTCGAACTCACGACCTCCCGATAACGAAGCAAACGCTCTACCACTGAGCTACTACGACCTGTTCAGAGGCTTGGATACCTGCCCTGTGTGTGTTATGATTAATTGAATATTGTTTAATGTCCCTCTTGAGAATATTTCACTCGTATGGAGACGTGACCATTGTCGGTGAAGGGCTGCGAAATTTACGCCTATGCTCGGAGCTTAATGGCATTTGAGCAGGGAGGGTTCTTTATCGTGCCACACCTGTTGTGACACGGGGCCTCGGTTTTTGTGGTCTCATCCGAACGACCGCCCAATTTAGTCGCTTCTTACGACAAGCAAGGGGTACTGTGGACCTATTCTAACCCAGATCCTCACGGGACTTGTGTGTATTATGTGAACCGACTGACATACAGTAGCTTCCGTAAGAAGTTCTACTTCGTCTACGATAGCAGTATCTTGAATAGACTGAGGATCCTTGTCCGCATTGGGTGCTAGCCTCCTGAAAAATCCCCACCGTTTGCGGGATATTACATCGGCAATTTTATTATCAATGCCTGGTATGTGCTGTGTTTTAAACTTTATATCGTTATGCGATGCAACAAGCATTAATGACCTAAATAATGACATTACCCTGTCAGATCTTTATGATTGTTTATTCAAAATGTAAACCAATGCAAAATTATCCACAAAAAAAGTATTTTACTCCGCAATGTCTTGCTCCATATATGCAAAGCCAAATCAGTTGGTACTAGTTCTAGGAAAGTGATAAATAAATCCATTGTCCATGAAAATAACATCCGCAACCTAGACCTGCCGATTTTGCACTGTCAGTAAACAAATGAAAGGTGTTGGTGGTAGTCCACTGTCTATCTGGGAAGTATACAACCCCATTGTAATCGTCTTAAAAACGCAGCCAAGTAACCATATCTTCCCCATGGAGCAATTCATTCTAATATTATGGTAAGGTTTATTTAAATTTATCATTTCATTTTAGAAACGTCGATTAAATGCCTTAATCCCGGGGATGGCTTTGCTAAAAGAAAATCAGTTTCCCAACAATGGTCTGGAGGTCTGACAATATTGTTCTTTGACACCCAGTACATTAACAATTGCGTGACATCCTTGACCTTGTTGAGAGGAATTCTTATCTGCATAATGACTATATTTACTTCGAGGTCAAGAAATATCAAACATGTGGTTGGTTGTACAGTTTTATCATTATTTAGTGGGACCCTCATATCCCTGCATCAATCCTGAAAGGTGCATATAAGGGAAAGACCGGTTTGTGTTTGGATTGCCTATCAAAATTAAGTCATCCAAATTATGGTGTACAGTTTGCAAATATGTGTAAAGAAAGTGGCGAACATCTCAAATATTTTGCAGGAAATGACACAACCGAATGGCAAACATTTGTTATAATATCAATTACCATTGAAGTAAAATCAGACGGAATGCGCCTTTCACATCACACTTTACTATGGTTGTTCCTATACCTACCTGTCTTATTGTCTCAATAACCTTATATTATCAAACAAAGTGCATCTAACAGTTGTGTTAACACTGATGAGCGGTGGGTAAGACAGACATAACTACGGATAACTCCGTTTACCTGATCATGATATAGGGCTCACGGCGGGATGCTTGCTCCTCCTGGGCACCTGATCCCACCTCTGATGTGTCCAGGGGTCCGTGTTTGTCCGACTATCTATTTTGTATTGCTTATAGGAATTATGAGATTGATCACTGTTCGTTATCTTCGCCTTTCATTGATCACTGTTCGTTATCCTCACCTTTCATGCATTATCATGCGCCAACTACCATCGGCTTTTGGAACAATACCTATAGGCGAAATGTGTAACTTGTGAAGGGTAATAAATGGACCTGTCGTGCGTCCCTCTGTAATTTCTTTATCTATATTATTATGTAGAACCCTGGGATTTTGGTGAGCTGATGTCAAATTCTTAGTATCAACTGATAGACATGGCTACGAATACATTAACTTGAAACCCCTACTTAGACCTTCACCAAGTGCTAACGTGGATGATTCCATGCACAAGTACTCTGAAGTTGAAATAAATAATATGCTGGAGTTTCTCATTGACAATATAATATCTTCGTGGTCTTTGGTGATCAGGTCTTCCAACAGTCTGTTGGAATCCGTATTGGCACGAATTGTGCTCCTTTGTTCGCTGACCTACTTTTATCTTCATATGAAGCAGAATTTGTTAAAAAACGTCTATATGAGAGGAAAAAATCTCTTGCTGTGGCCTTCAATTCAACATTTAGATATATCGACGACGTATTTTCTATCAACAATAATAATTTTCATTCATATGTCGATTCGAATTATCCCAGTGAACTCAAAATAGAACACACCACATAGTCGTCCACTTCTGTTTCATACTTAGATATTTTATTGAAAGTATATATTAACGGCAAACTAACAACTTAACTTTATGAAAAACGGGATGATGTCAGCTTCTCCATCGTCAACTTCCCATATTTATGTAGCAATATTCCAGTATCACCTCTCAATTGATTCGATAAGCAACAGTCTGTTCTGCGTCTGGTCAGTTTTTAAATCGAGGCAAGCTACTGACAAACAAGTTGATGGTGCAGGGGTTCCAACAATCTCGATTGAAGTCAGAATTTTGCAAATTCTATGGTCGTTATAACGATCTAGTTCGTCAATACAACCTATCATTGGGTCAAATGCTGTCTGACGTGTTTCATACCGATTGTTAGGCCGTTCTTGGCACACTGATTTTGACTACGGATAACTCCGTTTACCTGATCAGGATATGGGGCTCACGGCGGGTGTGACCGGTCAACAGGGGATGCTTACTCCTCCTAGGCACCTGATCCCACCTCTGGTGTGTCCAGGGGTCCGTGTTTGCCCAACTATCTATTTTGTATTGCTTGTAGGAGTTATGAGATTGATCACTGTTCGTTATCTTCACCTTGCATATAGGTACATACTTTATTTTGTATTGTGTTTTGGGCCTTGAAAATACTCTTATCTGACTAGGACAATAATTTTAAGAACAAGTCCTCCATTATTTATACCTACCCTTGAGATAATCATGTTCTAAGTTTCAGGACCAAAACGCCTATTGCTAATCTCGGAGATCGAAGTTTTGAATTCTTTAATGTAGAAACAATCTTTACAAGGAGCTCAAATTGTTGTTTCGTCAATCCTGTCATGTTGTACAGATCCACATCACTGTACACGTCAAGGTCATCAAAACTTAGGCGCCTCTGTTTGGCTGAAGCTGCATATTTCCGTATATCATTTAATAGCTGTGTTACTTGAGATGCATGGAGTGTAGAACTTTTATTTCTGGGGGGGGGGGTGTCTACGTTTACACCCTTCTTCATCATTTTGCCAACCATGTGAATTCTACAGCACCTTGGGCCTTCACTTAGCACCCCTTGATTTATGAAAACCTCTAAACGTTTATTACACATTTATTAAACCCCCAGAAAATGAGAGAAAAATGAAAAGCAAAAGAAGAAAAAAATAGATTGGAAAAATAAAGTACTCGGAATGTTTGTTTCAAATAAGATTACCAAGCACATACACCATTAGGGCATACCGTCGTGGAATTTTACATGAATTACGGTAGATAGATCACTACATCTTGAGGTAAAATTGAATACGATTTTTTCCCATGTTTTAGTCATTTTTAACATGAAGGCCACTTTAAACCAAATTTTCTTAAATGAACTTACGTACAGTCATACTCAAATAAAACTATTTCAGTGTTTTGAATCTGGTTTAAGGTGGCCTTTTGCAACAGTTTGCAATTTTTAGGCCCATTACGTTACATCTACTATATACTAGATATATAATCACGGTGATGTGTATGCTTATCAAATAAAGATACTATCAATATATAGATATCTTTATTGAGTAATTTGGGTTAATACAAGTATAAACTAACATTGTATAGAAGAATATTTGTATTAAAAAAATGGTATTCAAGAAATAAACTATATATGTAGGCGAAAATGCATACCAAGTGCGCTATACCTCTTTAAGTTTTGGTGCGATATGTTTATTGCCAATGGAATTTAAAAAAAATTGTTAATTTCAAAGTTGGAGCAGAGAATTCTACTAAGGGGAAATATCGTTTTAAGTGTTTCAGTGGTTTTTCCGATATCTGTGTTGATTCTTACTTGTAGGGAATTTAAAATTAGATTTGTATCTCTTTGACAAATGCATTGTCTTTCTCTTATTTTCAGCCTACCTGTAGATGTCTAATAAGTAATTGGGTTTACCTGACACTGTCCAATAAGTTGACAATTACTGTCCATTATTTTTAAAAACGGACAGTATCTGTCCTTTCTTAAAAATAATGGACAGCAATTGTCAACTTATTGGACATCTACAGGTAACCTTTTCACTAAAGTGGACTTTCTTCTATATAAAAGCCTAAAAAGACGAAGGGTTGCGCAACAAAAATGTTTTAAGTGAAAATAAAGACCGCATACAACCACAAGGTGAATATCACTTGTAAATGTATTTTGAAGTTTTCAAAAATTTATTAGTCAAAAAAATAAATTTCGATAATGTATTAATGATGTTTTTTTCTTCAAATTATTGAGTTATTCTTATCGATGAAAGTAGGATACTGGATTTCTTCAAAAGAACCATGAAGAAATGCTTCCACTTCTTGTTGCAAAATGTTTGCACTATTTAGATAAGAAACGTGACATGTATAGGTGTACTATAAATAAATACTGATGCACTTCGCAGATATTTAATGCTAAACCAAGAACTGATAGGTAAACCAAGGAATGAAAATGATCAAGGTTGTGGTTTCTATGTGTCTTCTGTCAGGTAGGGAAATATTTTTGCAAGCATCTGTACTTGTAATATATCCAATGTCGTCCCCTTAATACTTCAAAGGTCTCAATACAACAGTTTACAAATGATGTCTCTATACAACATTTTACAAATTATATCTCTATTCAACAGTTTACAAATGATGTCTATATTCAACAGTTTATTCAACAGTTTACAAATTGTGTCTCTATTCAACAGTTTACAAATTATGTCTCTATACAACAGTTTACAAATTATGTCTGTTCAACAGTTTACAAATTACGTCTCTATTCAACAGTTTATAAATTATGTCTCCATTCAACAGTTTACAAATGAAGTCTATACAACAGTTTACAAATGATGTCTATATTCAACAGTTTATTCAACAGTTTACAAATTGTGTCTCTATTCAACAGTTTACAAATGATGTCTATACAACAGTTTACAAATGAAGTTTATACAACAGTTTACAAATGATGTCTATACAACAGTTTATAAATCATGTCTCCATTCAACAGTTTACAAATGATATCTATACAACAGTTTACAAATGATATCTATACAACAGTTTACAAATGATGCCTATACAACCGTTTATAAATCATGTCTATACAACAGTTTACAAATTATGTCTATACAACAGTTTACAAATGATGTATATACAACAGTTTACAAATGATGTCTATACAACAGTTTACAAATGATATCTATACAACAGTTTACAAATGATATCTATACAACAGTTTACAAATGATGCCTATACAACAGTTTACAAATGATGCCTATACAACAGTTTACAAATGATGTCTATACAACAGTTTACAAATGATGTCTATACAACAGTTTACAAATGATGTTTTAAAGATGGATCCATTTTTCAATATATTTCCTAATTAATATCATGAGTACAATTTTAGAGTTTTTTCCTATATTTCACTAATATGCATATGACATTGGCCAAATTAGAATAGTACTACTAATTTTATGAATGGTATTCTGCAAGGGAAAAAAATAGAGCTAGCTCTAGGTTAACAATGTTTCTCTGCGAAAAACAAACAAACAACAATAGCGTTTTACATGTATGTCATGCTTCTGAACATGGTGCGAAAATGTCAAAACAAAAACTGAATTTTGGATGGACGAAATGAAAGCCTTTATCATATATAGTTATTACATGTAGCTTATAATTTTGTTAAGGTAACGCATTACATCAAGATTCAGTCCTTTAATGACACTCTGTGACAGGATGGGATATGAAAGGATAAATTATTTGTATCTATCGATTTGTTTGATTGTCTTATCATCGTAGCTCATTGGATAAAATATCCGGTTACTGTCTTGCAGATATCTGAGTTCAAATCCGTCAAAGCCTAATGTTCATATTCATCTAAATAAATTTTTGGAAATCATGGTTGTTTTTTTTTTTATCCAAAATTGCATATTTTCTACCTTTTTATTTTGTGTACTTATTACAAGTTACCATATGAAAGTTGAAGATAACGAACAGTGATCAATCTCATAACTCCTATAAGCAATACAAAATAGATAGTTGGGCAAACACGGACCCCTGAACACACCAGAGGTGGGATCAGGTGCCTAGGAGTAATTAAATCATTTCGTGCTTATTTTTCTTTCAAGGTGTAGTGAGCCACTTAATACGTTTGATTGGTTTTTATTATATCATTTTAATTTTGTGGATTCAAACATTGTATCGCTGTTTTGAAAATACCCTACTTATTAGTCCCCTAACGGTTTGTAAACCCAAAGGGGACTATAGCTTTCTTCTCCATCTGTCTGTCTGTCCCTCTGTCTGTCATTCTGTCCCATTGGTTTTCCAGACTTTTCCCCGTTATGCTTGCGTGAATTCATTTCAAACTCGCAGTGTAGTTTCAGAGTGGCAAATTACAGATCAAGTTCGAATTTCGTAACATTTGATGAACAAGTTTTAAAGAAAATAATTTCTACATATTACGTTGATGAGCCTCGATCGCTAATGTTGTAAAAAAAAATATAAATAAATAAATAAAAATTTAAATTTAAAAAAAAAAATCATCAATTTAACATTTCAAGGTCATTGATCACAAAAGGAACATGCCAATGAAAGTGTATGTCAAATCTGCTAATTACGCGAGTATTTTTGAGTAGTCATTGATCGAAATCTGATGCTTCTGCAGTTCTCAATTTACCGCAATCCTGCAAAATCGGTCTTCCAACAATTGATTGTAAGTAGTATTATGAAATCCTTTAGTATTTAACATACAGATATGAATGTTATATCGGTTTGCTTTGTGTCCCCATGCACGATTATTTAAATATTTAAATTTCCCCCACGTATTTTGTACAAAGACTACTATTTCATTCCTGATAAAAACTACCAATCTCTACCCAGAGTTGTCGTTCCTTGCTCTCACTTACACCTCTGTCAACGTCTCAAGGGTTTTACAAGAGTTTTGTAAAATGACACGTATGCTCAAATAAAGTATGTTTTTTACTTCAGTTACAAAAATATACGTAAATAAATAAATATTGAGCAGATGTCAAGTCTTTTTGCGACACAAGAAGGATTGATTTAGGTTGAAACGTGGATATTGGATAGTTCTATTGCACCAGGCCTATTCATAGGTACATGAAGAATATATTATAGTAATGGAAAAAAATATACAAATAGTTGCTTGTCCTACATTTTCCCGATATTTTATAAAATAGTTCTTAATTTTATTAGCCGTAAAAAAGTGGATTTACATGTGGAATAACATTGCTTATTTTGAGACGTTAACGGAGGTGTAAGTGAGAGCAAGGAACGACAACTCTGGGTAGAGATTGAAAAACTACATGCGTCAATTGTAGGAACAACAAAACTTTAAACTAATTCGACACTGGTAAACATGGTGAATTGGTACCAATGTAATAGGTCACAGTTCAAGGTCAAACATCAAATGTACATTTTATCGAATATTAATTAAGTACAGTCGTCAATTAATAGGGGCGCTGGTAGGGGACATGTATTGCTTATGCAATACTCCTAGAATGATTGTTAAATCACATTGCTGGTCAATTTTTGCTGTATGTATGCACGCAAGGAGAGATGATCACAAGAGTCATCCATGCTAGATGCATTAACCCATAAATCGTGTATAAATAGTGATGACGAGGTAAATAAAAGACATTGATGAACAAATGGAAGATCTAGGAAAGCCTGAAAGTCCCCATCATCATAGACAAACATTCTGGTGATTCTGGTAGAATTTAGATAATAGAAGGGAATGCGTGATTTTTCGGTTTTTAATGAAGCTTTAGTACTACTTTTGGGGTTCAGTCATGATCAGATAAGACTGGTAGAAGTTTTAAATAGACATGTGAATCCACATACAGTCCCGATTACGCGAAAGGGTTAGGTCTAAATCTGACGAAACGTCTGTCGATGCAGTATCTATAAAAACATTTTTGCATCAATTGAACAATGAATGAATTAGATTTCAATATGAAAGGGGAAGGCAAACCCCCAAATAATTACACGATAAATGATAGGATTAATTATATGATAAAAAATTGTCATGCTATTCTGTTGATATACGGTCTAGATAAGCTTCAGTACTAATTTGAAAACGTTAGAATTGAAATTCTCGCCATCTATAGAGGCTGCACCACAAAAATCAATAATTTTGACGTCACATCGTCTGTTCCAGTTTTGATGAGATTCTAAGATGTGCATGTGGTATGGTATATTTTACGAATAAATAGGTTGATGCCTTCCTTTCAAGCTGTTAATATTGCACTAATGCAAAGTGGAGATGTGACTTTTTTCTCGAAATTCCTGACCCAACCAAGTCATCTGAAAAGAAAAGACTGTGTAAGCTGTGGATCCATCATTTGCGTGTTGACAAGTTGAGGTTCGGGACATTTGTATGAAGAAACGTCTGCCTGGTCTGCGACTCAAATGAACGTCTTCTTTTTTCAATTCCCTATTGCGAAAGAACGGGCTCAAATATATACGACGCCAGACTTAACTGTTCGTGACTAGTCATGTTTACAGTGCTGCTGCTGAAATAAACCGGAACCGACGGTGTGACGTCCAAAATTAAACTTCAATGGCCGCTCTCTTAGCGGCGGGTAATTTAAAATACAGTATATGATAAGAGTAATATTGATTTAATCGTTAAGCAAGGATTTTTGTTGTTAAGGACTGTCATTTGTAATATCAGTAATGCAAAACTTATACGGTACCAATTTTGATGCACAAGTAATTCTTTATTCATAAAAGCAACAATGTGGCTAGAGTTTCTTTTCCCTTCAAAGTAAATTCCAAAAGTTCATTGCAAGACTCCATTGAAATAAGAAAATATTTGTCCTAAAGGCAAATGAACGTCTTCTTTTTTCAGTTCTCTATTGCGAAAGAACGTGCTCAAATCTATACGACGCCAGACTTAACTGTTCGTGACTAGTCATGTTTACAGTGCTGCTGCTGAAATAAACCGGAACCGACGGTGTGACGTCCAAAATTAAACTTCAATGGCCGCTCTCTTAGCGGCGGGTAATTTAAAATACAGTATATGATAAGAGTAATATTGATTTAATCGTTAAGCAAGGATATTTGTTGTTAAAGACTGTCATTTGTAATATCAGTAAGTAATTCTTTATTCATAAAAGCAACAATGTGGCTAGAGTTGCTTTTCCCTTCAAAGTAAATTCCAAAAATTCATTGCAAGACTCCATTGAAATAAGAAAATATTTGTCCTAAAGGCACTATTCATATTCCGCAGGCTGTTTTGAATATTGATGACACTTTAGCAGTGCCCGGGGAGTTTCGTCGCAGTATATCAAAAGACTCGTTATACCGCTTAATACGTTATTCAGATGGACTATATAGCTGTTAAATATGTAATCACTATCACAGAACACAACCGGGATATATGAAGGTATTGACCGCCAATGACATTGCTAAAGAACATCATATGTTCTGCGTATGATTTATTTTTTTTAAATCGAGACAGGCTACTGACAAATAAGTTGATGCTACTGGGATTTTAACAGTCTTGTTTAAAGTCAGCATATCGCAAATTATATGGTTATAATGATCTTATTTGCAAATCGTTGGGTCGAATGTTCTTTGTCGTTCCAATTGTTAGGTCGTTCGTTACATACTGAATTTGACTACGGATACCTCCTTTTACTTGATCAAAATAGACAGCTCACGGCGGATGTGACCGGTCAAGAGGGGATGCTTACTCCTCCTAGGCATTTGACTTCACCTTTGGTATCCTCAAGGGTCCATGTTTGCCTTACTATTGATTTTCAATTCTTAGTGAAACTGATCAACTGTTATCTTCACTTTTCATTTACATTCAACAACGTGATTTAGACTTTAAGATGAAAATTTTGAAATAAGCAAACAGAGAAAGGATAAAAGAGAAAGAATTCCATAAATTATCAATACACCGATCCACAGTCGTAGCACAAACCCCGCCCACCATGGTTACATCATAGCAGCAACGGAGACTCCGACAAAGAAAGTAAACAATGGCAGCGACTGCAAATGCTTTCGAGATAATCCCAGTTAATTTGTTGTTATATTACTTTAAAAGTATCATCATTTCACCCCGTGTGAAGGAGAAGGGTTGCTTTTATTAATTAATTTTTATTTGATATGCTTTCAAATTATTTCATTTCACTCATAAAAGCGTAGAAATCGCATCGAAACGACGGACCCCGCGTTAGGATGACGATCCTCACCTCGGGTTTTGTAATGCTTAATTCTCATTGTTCTTGCCACGCAGGCTGTAGAGATTTGTTTTTCATACATTTATTCCATAATTTACATTCCTTTGTCAGTAGACTGATTAAAATTTGTTAACATGTCGTAATGATTACCGTTTCGGTAAATTCGATAAGATTATGATCACCCACTTACAGACTGAAGACGTGTTTAAATTTGGATATTAAAATGAGTGCCCCCGCATTCTTCTCTTTTGAATCATTATATCTATTTACATTTATAGTAATCTTGGTCGCAGTTGTCTGCATTTTACTATGCTGTAAAATACCAACAGCAACAATTATACAACACAATGGTATTGTGGATAGTTTTGTTCATTACACTTTCGGGAACATGTTCTCATATACATTGTTATAAACTGTACATCAATGTAAAAAGGGGTGGATTTAGACGGACCTCTCCCCCTTTTTGTGACAAATTAAAAGTAGATTTGGCATTTTACTTACAGACAAGTGCATAGAAATAAACGAATTAAAGTAATTCCACCCTCCTGTGATGTCATCAGATTTTGCAAAATCAATGATTTATTTAAATTTATGCATGATAGGAACATAAATTTCGTTGGGGTCTTTTCTGATAGGTATTGTAAAAATTCTTGTTAAAAATAAACTATTTCAAAAGTCTAAGTTATTGATGAATAATCAATGATAAGTTTCAAAATATTGAATCTAAGGGCAATAACTCTGTTTTTATTGATTTCTCCATGAAGTCTATTATATGATAGATTTCCTTTATTTTTACAGACATTTTGTATATTTTTGTGAAGATACGTTTCATGAAATTGTTATGAATGCTATTATATCGTCATAACCAGTTTGTATGACATTTTGATAACGCTGTTTAAGGAATATTCCAATTTTCTGACGGAGATATATGATTCTGTTTATGTACGTCTCGCATCTTAAAAAGCGTGATGACCTATGTATTTTATTTGATAATTTGTTAGTTTTAACTCAAATGAATGGAAATAAATACAATTTTTAAACTTGCATCAGATAAAACTGCAAGTATGGAGTTACCTTAATTGTTATTTATTGATTTTATTATGTGTAAAAAATAGCAAAAATAACTCATAAAATTAACAAAAAATGCCTCAAAACCCTAGAGTCCCTAGCCTATTGGGTTCCATTTTGACAAATCTTAGATCTGCCACTGGTAAACATTTTAACTAAACCAAACTTCTCCAAAGCTGCCTTGCAACTTAGTTTGCCTCATTAGTGGTAGGGGTAATTAGACTAAGTGGGCTTCTAATTTAGAATTTGTTTCCATAGTCATACAAACGTATAGGTCACACTTATCCCTTTGTAATATAAAGCATTTTCCTCTTATTTTAAATGGTTTTTAAAATATGACCTAAGAGGTTTTTCAACCTGCATCTGTTTCATCCATGATATTTTCAAAGTCCAAAGCAACTCCAAGGAAGAAGAAATTCGTTTATGTACAAATAAAGTTAAATTGAATCATAAATAAACACTAATGTCATTCACTAGAAACTCCATTTATTTTAATAAAATACATAACATGTAGCAATATAATGATCACAATCATTTAATGATTTTGAACCTTTGAGATGAAAGGTGTTACGAAATTTTCCATTAATTCATATAACATTCCTGATGCAAATTTTGATGATATCAAAATGCTTAAACTTGATCTACTACTGCCACTATTATATTTGTTGCGAAAATAAACTTTTATAAGGATATGTAGCCAGGGTATTGTGGCCAATTTTTTTCTTACTGTCCTGTCCTCCTTTTTTATACCCCCCGCAACAAGTTGTGGGGGGGGGGGGGGTATACTGGAATCAGGTTGTCCGTCTGTCTGTCCGTCCGTCCGTCCGTCTGTAGACGCAATGGTTTCCGGACTCTAAAGCATTATCCTTTCCACCTACTGTCACCATATCATATATATGGACTACCCATGGGATGAAGATGTTCCCTATCGATTTTGGGGTCAAAAGGTCAAAGGTCAAGCGCACTGAACATCGAAGTAGCAATATGGTTTCCGGGCTCTAAAGCGTTATCCTTTCCACCTACAGTCACCATATCATACATATGGACTACCCATGGGATGAAGATGTTCCCTATCGATTTTGGGGTCAAAAGGTCAAGCACACTGGACATGGAAGTAGCAATATGGTTTCCGGGCTCTAAAGCGTTATCCTTTCCACCCACAGTCACCATATCATACATATGGACTACCCATGGGATGAAGATGTTCCCTATCGATTTTGGGGTCAAAAGGTCAAAGGTCAAGTGCACTGGACATCGAAGTAGCAATATGGTTTCCGGGCTCTAAAGCGTTATCCTTTCCACCTACAGTCACCATATCATACTTATGGACTACCCATGGGATGAAGATGTTCCCTATCGATTTTGGGGTCAAAAGGTCAAAGGTCAAGTGCACTGGACATCGAAGTAGCAATATGGTTTCCGGGCTCTAAAGCGTTATCCTTTCCACCTACAGTCACCATATCATACATATGGACTACCCATGGGATGAAGATGTTCCCTATCGGTTTTGGGGTCAAAAGGTCAAAGGTCACGCGCACTGGACATCGAAGTAGCAATATGGTTCGGTTTGTCATGCCATTTGTTTTTTACACTCAGAAAAGAGGTAGTTTATACCTATTACCAACACCCTTTGGGAGATTGGGGTAAGCGGGGGGTATTCTTAGTGAGCGTTGCTCACAGTACCTCTTGTTCTTCTTTTATTTGTGAGTTCTTGTGGTATGGACTGTTAAATTTACATACCTATAAAATTCCCCCCTATACACTGGTTTAGGTTGGAATGTAGGGGTTTGTAAAATCTTAATCCAATAAATGCCAATAAACAAACAACATTTACTCACAAAAATATTTTGTTGCAATAGCATATTGGTTGACAACTATCCAGTCGGACTAAAGCCAGCCCCTACTAATTCACTTCGTTGTACAACGAAATTTAGTAGGGGCTAGCTTTAGTCAGACTGACAACAATCCATTGGAGGGACTTGTCCTTCAAATATCATGTCCGTATTAGTCTCCTCATCCAGATTGATTATCAATAAGGATGCTTTTGAAGTGTCTTCAATAAATATGGTCTTTGAAATTCAGTAACTAAAAACATGTTATAATATTGAACAGTTTTGTTATTTTGTACCTACTATTTTGCTCTCAAAATTTCTGATAAAATATATATTAATATTTAAGATTAAGAGTCAACATTTTTAAACTATGTAGTGACAGTAATTTTTCTACTGAAAAGTTTAAAGCACTTGAATTGGTTTATTGTTCTATCCAATCTCGATATGTATCCTGACAGGTGTTTTTCCTACTATTTAACATCACACGGGACATGGTATCAAGGTATTGGCTCATCATATTGCTAAGAAAACAAAACAAAAGTACTTTTAACAGATCCCGGAAGGGTCATCGTTTAGGTTTTGTTGACATATTAGCTACCAAGTTTAACTGACACATTTATACAAATTTATGCATTAATTATCAATGCCATTACCATGTCATCCATGGCTAACAAGCACAGGACGATCTGCAATCAATGGATTAATCAATGGATTTTAGTTGCATCTTTCAAGCCCCTATCTTTGCTTCTGAGGAAAATATTAACAGCTGTGAAGGAGAAACTTCAAACTTACTGTGCGACTACATATGCCAGAGGTGGTGTTAATCAAATGTGGATTCTAAATAATTTTAAAGAACTTTTAGTAAACTTAAAATCGCAAAACGTTTCCCAAATCAAACAACATCAAAATCTATGACTTTTCAACACTAAATCGAGGCAAGCTACTGTCAAAGAAGTTGATGGTACAAGGTTTTCAACAGTCTCGATTGAAGTCAGAATTTCGTAAGTTCTATGGTCGTTATTACGATCTAGTTCGTCAATACAACCTATCATTGGGTCAAATGCTGTCTGACGTGCTTCATACCGATTGTTAGGCCGTTCTTGGCACACTGCTTTTGACTACGGATAACCCCGTTTACCTGATTAGGATATAGGGCTCACGGTGAGTGTGGCCGGTCGACAGGGGGATGCTTACTCCTCCTAGACACCTGATCCCACCTCTGGTGTGTCCAGGAGTCCGTGTTTGCCAAACTATCTTTTTTGTATTGCTTGTAGGAGTTATGAGATTGATCACTGTTCTTTCATCTTGCATGTGTTTTACAACTTTGCAAACATGCATGTAGTGCTCAGTGCAGTGTAGTGTGAAAAAGTATCAACAATTTTCCCCTAACAATGACAGTTTTTCTTCTTTTTTCAGGTATGATATACACTTCTTCTGACCCTCCCTTTTTGTGACAGTTGTAAAAAGAGTGTACATAAAAATTGAAGATATTTGTATCAGCAAGTGACCCCCCCCCCCCCTTCCATGAAAAACGATGCTATGTGCCTGGATTATAAATGTCTGCGTAGTACAATAAACGACAAAACATCTTACGGAGTTCATAGATACATGTACGTATCTTCGTTATTTTGTGGACATTTAGCTGATTTTGAGGCCTGTGACATAATGCAATAAAGGGCATGTACACTTTTGCATGTCTGTCTTTCGTTGATGGAAATGGTATAAATTTGGCTCCATTAAGTTTTTCTGGATACCTACTGTGTGATTTACAGATTCCAGAGAAAACTGTTTAATCATTCCTCATACAAAAAGATGCGTACACACTATTAACGCATGATCAGTCGATATCTTTCTCTGTTTACTATACAAAACAATGGCGGATGTCCGATGTTTGTCCGAGGCTCGTAGTGATGGGCGGAGCTTATTTTTTCAGCGCATTTCATTGGTCAAAATATAAGGTCACGAACTTCTGTGGATCGGTGTATTGTAGAAGTAACAATGTAAGAACATTTTGCAATATTAAAAGAAAAAAATCATCTGAAATTAAAAATCATTTTAAAAAATACATCAAAAGTAATATTGTAAGCATATTATACCAAAACAAAGGCTCCCAAAAAATGATGCGCCAACGGGATAGACAGATATTATAACAGATTCACAGAACTAACGACGCTTACGAGAAGAAGAATTTTGAACAAAATTCCTATCAGAAAATCTGAGAGAGAGTAAAATATAAGATATGATTACACTTAGAAGCAATCAGTATAAGAAACTACTCAGTCCTTCTAAGGACTAATTGTGGATGGAAGGAAACCATTGCATATTATGTAACAGCAGCATCTCCAACAGAATGACAAGGAGAAGAGAACCAATGTAACAAGGCCACGTTGATGCTGCCAATATATTGTATATCGGTAGTTTTGATTTTCTGAATATGATAGTGTTGTATAAGTAATATTATCACATTTTGAATTGATAATCACTTCATTATCAAGGCGACAATGTTGCTCCTTTTGTGGAAGTTTATCATCCATTTCCTTATTTTGTAGGTGTCATAAGGATCGCGCAAACATGTTCTCACGATCATGATTGCAAGCATCATTCCTGTCAGGGTAGCCAACCACATTGTTCTCAACATCGATGCCATTGTGGTAACTATCGAGTTTAGCCTGTACTTTGTAATAGGTGCAAGATCATGAAACATATTTTAAAGTAACAAATCTTATTCATCTTTAAGACCAAAAAAGAAAATCACAAATGAAACTAAATCATTTTTCTTTGTAAAAGAACAGACTTACATGTAGGTTAGCTAAGTTCTGATTTTGCATATATTATGTTGATTTTGTAAACTTTTTTGTAATCCCATTAGCTTATTTATATTGATATATTGTTAATCATTTAATAACTGTGATTTACACAGAGTCTACGCTGCTATCTTGTCTGCGATCGTCTGATTGTTCTCATCACACGTGCTCCAGTCCGCTGCACCCATACTGTTACCATTCACATCATTCCAGTTCAAGGTGTGCTTGTCAAGGTAATGAATACAAACGTTTCTAAGTATACAGCACATTTATGTCTGTGAAATTACGCATGATTTGTTATAGAAGTTATTTTACATTAACTTCACCTTCTCATGATTACGTCATACATAATATGTACTACGTATCCACATGCATTGACTGACAATGAGGAGAGCGGCAAGTTATTGTACTCCCAGGGATCGACGGATATACTAATACTTCCTGTTGGGATGAATAACTTTATTGTATATACATGTATATATTTTTTCTAAATAAAGTTTGGATATATTGTTTTCCTGGTCTGTCCGTCCGTCCGTCCGTCAGACTCTCTCCTTCCTTAAACGTTATTCCGTGAGTATCCGGGTTAGAAGAGGTCCTCAATACCCCTGGTGAACAAAAACCTGGTGCTCAGCGCATTGTGTCATGTGCAACAAGAATATATTTCCATTAAGGGTTTGATTTAAAGTTATACGTGACATTTCTCAACAATATATAATTTTCGTGAGACTTCAAGTACAATGCGTTTGTTTTCTATTTTGTTTCTACAAACGACTTTGGAGTGTATTGCCACATCTGTTTTAGAGTTTGGATATTTTGATACATTTTTGTAGTTTACGTCAACACACATGTATTACAAAAAGTGTTTATGTGTGTGAGGGGACATAACTAGTAAGTTATTGTAGCGTAGGATAGTAAACTCTCAAACCCGGGCCCCTTGCGTTGCTAGTTAGGGGATCTAACCAGTAAACTAATTAGGCCGATATACCAAATATGTAAAAATTGTAAAGATATAAAGTGCAAATCTATTTAGGAAATAGTCATATCGAGGAGATAAAGATTAATTTTACAAAAAATATTAGAAACGTCGAGTATGACCTTTAGCTACAATATACATAAACATTGTGAGTTAATGTAGTTTCGTGGTAGTCCATTGCCCTAGATGGAACAAACGCTTAAAATACATCAGGGCCAATAGAAAACAGCTGCACTGGTGAATAGTGATACATTCGCAGCATATGTATTCTTATCATTTCTGTTTGTTTTATTTGTACGTCAGTACAAAAAGCAGTTTATTTTATAGAATGCACACATGACGAGGACTGTGTATGCGCAGATTTAAAGAAGACGCCGCATTGCTACTATGATCGCCATAGTCATGATAGACAATGCTATTGTCGTACTCCTCGTACGTTTTACCAAAACTTATTTGTTTCTTTGTAACCAGTCAGAGCCTTTAATAGGTGTGCAAAGATGTGTGCAATTTACTAGCATTTTATAGCATAAAAATGTTCACAATGCACTGGCAATGCCACTTTTACGTTATTTATGATTTAAAAAACAAAACTGTGTTAGTATTCCCTTTCAATGAGTACTCTAGGTGACAACCATATTGAAATTCAGATATTTGCTTTTGATTGTATAATTTATCTCCGTTAACAGCAACAACTTCAACAGCCATAGATTCAACAAAGACTGAAACAACAGGTTAGTAACAGCCATAGATTCAACACAGACTGAAACAACAGGTTAGTAACAGTCATATATTCAATACAGACTGAAACAACAGGTTAGTAACAGTCATAGATTCAATACAGACCGAAACAACAGGTTAGTAACAGTCATAGATTCAACACAGACTGAAACAACAGGTTAGTAACAGTCATAGATTCAATACAGACTGAAACAACAGGTTAGTAACAGTCATAGATTCAACACAGACTGAAACAACAAGTTAGTAACAGCCATAGATTCAACAAAAACTGAAACAACAGGTTAGTAACAGCCATAGATTCAACACAGACCGAAACAACAGGTTAGTAACAGCCATAGATTCAACACAGACTGAAACAACAGGTTAGTAACAGCTATAGATTCAATACAGACCTAAACAACAGGTTAGTAACAGTCATAGATTCAACACAGACTGAAACAACAGGTTAGTAACAGCTATAGATTCAACACAGACCTAAACAACAGGTTCGTAACAGCCATTGATTCAACACAGACTGAAACAACAGGTTAGTAACAGCCATAGATTCAACACAGACTGAAACAACGGGTTAGTAACAGCTATAGATTCAATACAGACCTAAACAACAGGTTAGTAACAGCCATAGATTCAACACAGACTGAAACAACGGGTTAGTAACAGCCATAGATTAAACAAAAACTGAAACAACAGGTTAGTAACAGCTATAGATTCAACACAGACCTAAACAACAGGTTAGTAACAGTCATAGATTCAACACAGACCTAAACAACAGGTTAGTAACAGCCATAGATTAAACAAAAACTGAAACAACAGATTAGTAACAGTCATATATTCAACACAGACCTAAACAACAGGTTAGTAACAGCCATAGACTAAACAAAAACTGAAACAACAGGTTAGTAACAGCCATATATTCAACACAGACCGAAACAACAGGTTAGTAACAGCCATAGATTCAACACAGACCTAAACTACAGGTTAGTAACAGCCATAGATTCAACAAAAACTGAAACAACAGGTTAGTAACAGTCATAGATTAAACAAAAACTGAAACAACAGGTTAGTAACAGTCATAGATTCAATACAGACTGAAACAACAGGTTAGTAACAGTCATAGATTCAATACAGACCTAAACAACAGGTTAATAACAGTCAAAGATTAAACAAAAACTGAAACAACAGGTTAGTAACAGCCATATATTCAACAAAAACTGAAACAACAGGTTAGTAACAGCCATACATTCAATACAGACTGAAACAACAGGTTAATAACAGTCATAGATTCAATACAGACTGAAACAACAGGTTAATAACAGTCATAGATTAAACAAAAACTGAAACAACAGGTTAGTAACAGTCATATATTTAATACAAACTGAAACAACAGGTTAGTAACAGCCATAGATTCAACACAGACTGAAACAACAAGTTAGTAAGAGTCATAGATTCAACACAGACCGAAACAACAGGTTAGTTACAGCCATAGATTCAACAAAAACTGAAACAACAGGTTAGTAACAGCCATAGATTCAACACAGACCGAAACAACAGGTTAGTAACAGTCATAGATTCAATACAGACCGAAACAACAGGTTAGTAACAGTCATAGATTCAATACAGACCTAAACAACAGCTTAGTAACAGCTATAAATTCAACACAGACCTAAACAACAGGTTAGTAACAGTCATAGATTCAACACAGACTGAAACAACAAGTTAGTAACAGTCATAGATTCAACACAGACTGAAACAACAGGTTAGTAACAGTCATAGATTCAATACAGACCTAAACAACAGGTTAGTAACAGCCATAGATTCAACAAAAACTGAAACAACAGGTTAGTAACAGCCATAGATTCAATACAGACCTAAACAACAGGTTAGTAACAGCCATAGATTCAACAAAAACTGAAACAACAGGTTAGTAACAGCCATAGATTCAACACAGACCGAAACAACAGGTTAGTAACAGCCATAGATTCAACACAGACTGAAACAACAGGTTAGTAACAGCTATAGATTCAATACAGACTGAAACAACAGGTTAGTAACAGTCATAGATTCAATACAGACCTAAACAACAGGTTAGTAACAGTCATAGATTCAACACAGACCTAAACAACAGGTTAGTAACAGCTATAGATTCAACACAGACCTAAACAACAGGTTAGTAACAGCCATAGATTCAACACAGACCTAAACAACAGGTTAGTAACAGCCATAGATTCAACACAGACTGAAACAACGGGTTAGTAACAGCTATAGATTCAATACAGACCTAAACAACAGGTAAGTAACAGCCATAGATTCAACACAGACTGAAACAACAGGTTAGTATTAGCCATAGATTAAACAAAAACTGAAACAACAGATTAGTAACAGCTATAGATTCAATACAGACCTAAACAACAGGTTAGTAACAGCCATAGATTCAACACAGACCTAAACAACAGGTTAGTAACAGCCATATATTCAACACAGACCGAAACAACAGGTTAGTAACAGCCATAGATTCAACAAAAACCGAAACAACAGGTTAGTAACAGCCATAGATTCAACAAAAACTGAAACAACAGGTTAGTAACAGTCACAGATTCAACACAGACCGAAACAACAGGTTAGTATACAGTCATAGATTCAATACAGACCGAAACAACAGGTTAGTAACAGCCATAAATTCAACACAGACCTAACCTACAGGTTAGTAACAGTCATAGATTCAACAAAAACTGAAACAACAGGTTAGTAACAGTCATAGATTCAATACAGACTGAAACAACAGGTTAGTAACAGTCATAGATTGAACACAGACTGAAACAACAGGTTAGTAACAGCCATAGATTAAACACAGACTGAAACAACAGGTTAGTAACAGCCATAGATTAAACACAGACTGAAACAACAGGTTAATAACAGTCATAGATTAAACAAAAACTGAAACAACAGGTTAGTAACAGCCATAGATTAAACACAGACTGAAACAACAGGTTAGTAACAGTCATAGATTAGATACAGACTGAAACAACAGGTTAATAACAGTCATAGATTCAACAAAAACTGAAACAACAGGTTAGTAACAGTCATAGATTCAACACAGACCGAAACAACAAGTTAGTAACAGCCATAGATTCAACACAGACCAAAAAAACAGGTTAGTAACAGCCATAGATTCAACACAGACCTAAACAACAGGTTAGTAACAGTCATAGATTCAATACAGACTGAAACAACAGGTTAGTAACAGTCATAGATTCAATACAGACCGAAACAACAGGTTAGTAACAGTCATAGATTCAACACAGACCTAAACAACAGGTTAGTAACAGCCATAGATTAAACACAGACTGAAACAACAGGTTAGTAACAGCCATAGATTCAACAAAAACTGAAACAACAGGTTAATAACAGCTATAGATTCAATACAGACCGAAACAACAGGTTAGTAACAGCCATAGATTCAATACAGACCTAAACAACAGGTTAGTAACAGCTATAGATTCAACACAGACCTAAACAACAGGTTAGTAACAGCTATTGATTCAACACAGACCTAAACAACAGGTTAGTAACAGCTATAGATTCAACACAGACCGAAACAACAGGTTAGTAACAGCCATAGATTCAATACAGACCTAAACAACAGGTTAGTAACAGCTATAGATTCAACACAGACCTAAACAACAGGTTAGTAACAGCTATAGATTCAATACAGACCTAAACAACAGGTTAGTAACAGCTATAGATTCAACACAGACTGAAACAACAGGTTAGTAACAGCTATAGATTCAACACAGACCTAAACAACAGGTTAGTAACAACCATAGATTCAACACAGACTTAAACAACAGGTTAGTAACAGCCATATATTAAACAAAAACTGAAACAACAGGTTAGTAACAGCCATAGATTCAACAAAAACTGAAACAACGGGTTAGTAACAGTCACAGATTCAACACAGACCGAAACAACAGGTTAGTAACAGTCATAGATTCAACACAGACTGAAACAACAGGTTAGTAGCAGTCATAGATTCAATACAGACCTAAACAACAGATTAGTAACAGCCATAGATTCAACACAGACCTAAACAACAGGTTAGTAACAGCTATAGATTCAACAAAAACTGAAACAACAGGTTAGTAACAGCCATAGATTCCACAAAGAATGAAACAACAGGTTAGTAACAGCCATAGATTAAACAAAAACTGAAACAACAGGTTAGTAACAGCCATATATTAAACAAAAACTGAAACAACAGGTTAGTAACAGCCATAGATTCCACAAAGAATGAAACAACAGGTTAGTAACAGCCATAGATTAAACAAAAACTGAAACAACAGGTTAGTAACAGCCATATATTAAACAAAAACTGAAACAACAGGTTAGTAACAGCCATAGATTCCACAAAGAATGAAACAACAGGTTAGTAACAGCCATAGATTAAACAAAAACTGAAACAACAGGTTAGTAACAGCCATAGATTAAACAAAAACTGAAACAACGGGTTAGTAACAGTCATATATTCAACAAAGACTGAAACATCAGGTTAGTATTAGAACAGAATCACGATCATCAATATTAGTATGACAGCTAACATGTACATGTATAAGTTAATGGTACTCTCAATCATCGATATTAGTATGAAAGCTACTATGTACAAGTTAATGGTACTCACGATCATCGATATTTGTATGATAGCTACTATGTACAAGTTAGTGGTACTCACGATCATCGATATTAGTATGATAGCTACTATGTACAAGTTAATGGTACTCAAGATCATCGATATTAGTATGATAGCTACTATGTACATGTATAAGTTATGGTACCCTCAATCATCAATATTAGTATGATAGCTACTATATACAAGTTAATGGTACTCACGATCATCGATATTAGTATGATTAGCTGTATTAATATGGGTCATGACCTTAAGGTCGTGAGATGGAATCACGCCCACATTTCTTTATTGTGCATTTCATTTAATATATTTTCAGCTTTATTGAACAATTTATGATGCTGCTGTTGTGAATTACGCTTCATTCCTAACATAAGTTATTTCAGAATCACTTGATATTAAATAGGGAAAAACTTGAATAATATTCAATATGATGAAGAGGAAAGGTATTTATAGCTGTGTCTGTTTATTAACTTCAAATTAAGAGCTACGGAATTTACATTTCAAGGATATTTCTTTTCGTTATAACTTAGTTAGTTCCATCAAAAGATAATAGCAGGTAAACGGCAATAATTCTTTTATAAGTAGACAACCTTTGACGCAAGTCGAACTGGTTTTTTGAAAAGTGCAGAGCTTTAAGCTGAACAAAATGAGGAGAAAGAAGTTAAAATAACATATTTTTAGAACCAACGACGATGCTTATTTGTCATAAACATTCCGACTGTCTATGTAGCCTACATCCCCATTTCGCATGACGTCACCACTGTACCTGTAGAGATAAGTTACGTTTTAACTATCTATATGTATATTGACCAATGACTCCCATCCAATGTTAACATGATGAAATGTATCTTGTATTTTTATTTACATGTCCTGTATACATCTTCTAAGTTTAAATCAGAAAGCAAGAGATATATCAAACAAAAGAAATAAAGATTTAAAATTTAACTTGAGATCCAACATCTGCAGGTAAAATGTTATGCCTTTTCTTTTTACACAAATCACGTATTCTATGTTTTTGTTGTAAAATCACCATAGAATTAATCGTAAAATTCATTTGATATTTATTCTTTCTTTTTAAGATGTTACTACACCATCTTCTCCAAGTATTGCAGCTGGTAAGTGCAAAGTGAAGATAACGAACAGTGATCAATCTCATAACTCCTATAAACAATACAAAATAGATAGTTGGGCAAACACGGACCCCTGGACACACCAGAGGTGGGATCAGGTGCCTAGGAGGAGTAAGCATCCCCAGTTGACCGGTCACACCCGCCGTGAGCCCTATATCCTGATCAGGTAAACGGAGTTATCCGCAGTCAAAATCAGTGTGCCAAGAACGGCTTAACAATCGGTATGAAATACGTCAGACAGCATTTGACCCAATGCGAGGTTGTGTTGACGAACTAGATCGTTATAACGACCATAGAATTTGCGAAATGCTGACTTCAATCGAGTATTAAAGGATATCAAAAAGTATATAATGAATTACTAAGTAGATATTAATGTTATAAATACATTAAATGTCACTGTTTGAAAGTAGTAATTATTAGATGCAGGGTATCCAATTACGCATTTAAAATATTTGTCAGTTTCTTTATTTGTCCAGACTATTCTTAATTATCTTTCAACTGATTCGATAAGCAAGAGCTTGTTCTGCGTATGATCACTTTTTAAATCGCGACAGGATACTGACAAACAAGTTGATATTACAGATGTTCCGACAGTCTTGTTTAAAGTCAGCATTTCGCAAATTCTATGGTCGTTATAACCATTTAATTATCGCCACTATGAAATGCTGTCTGACGTGTTTCATTTCAATTGTTGGGCCGTTCTTTACACACTGGTTTACTTTGGATTACTCTATTTACTTGATCACGATATTGGGTTCACGGCAGGTGTGACCGGTCAACAAGGGATACGTACTCCTCTTAGGCACCCGATCCCACCTATACACCGGTATGTCCAGGGACCCGTGTTTGACCAACTCTTAATTTTGTATACTAGTTTGATATGGTTCTGTAGTCACACACCAAACGAAATCTGAGTAATGTGTCCTGGTAGCAGCGTTTACTTTTCAGCCACTATATATCACTACACGATTTAAAACACAAAATGCATGTTTTTCCTGATTGTAACAGAGAAATAAGCTTCGAAACAGCATTTCTACCAGAGAATTATAGCTTTTAAATTCGTTTTCGTATTGAAGTTGAACTAGACGAAAACAAAAACTGGACTTTTGACGTTTTAGGTGTAACGGGTTCCACAAAGGCATCGATAAGTTGTCATCAGCATGCCCAATGTGTTGATCATGTGTGTCCTGCCGACCTTCATCCTTATTGCAGATATAATGATCATTCAACCTCGTGCGATTGTACAGGTATGCAATATATTGTGTGTATATGATTTATCGATTTGATCAGTTTTATTTCCTTTTCTATATATATGGGTTTTGTTTCATCTTTAGTTTGCACAGACGATTCACATTGCACACAATGCAGCTCTGGGGTGATTGGGAACTGTGAATTTAACCTTACAACTCGTATCTATAGCTGTCATTGTGATTCGCCAAATAGTAAGGCTGCAGATGATAATGACATATTCCTAGCAATAAAAAGATAAGCTTGTGGATATCGTTTTTATACCAGTATTTTATTTGATGTATTCATTTTTGTATGTTCATTCGTTTTTTTTGTTCAACATCCAAATCAAACTAATTATTTGAAATAGCGCACTCCACTTCGTCCTCTACACAACATACAACAACTTTAGACTCGACGACTCCGACTTCAGCCTCACAAGTCACTGAATCGTCAACTGGACAGAGTACGAGCCACGTGTCTAGTACCACAGGAACTAAACCTAGAGGTGTAATACGTATTACAGCTAATCATTCTAACAAGTATTTCATTCTTGTAATTAAAATCTTGAAGCAAATCTAATTGATACCATGATAACTCGATAGGGAATCTATGCTGTTTAGTGTAATGCCCTTATCAAAAGTGTGGAAACCATTGATATCTGTGCGGGGCGCAGTCGTAATTGTACTATATGATTAGTGATTTTTATCACGTTTTGTTAATTGAATAATTTGAAACATATAAACCGGTAACTAGAGCTTACAAAACCATGCCTAATCGACCATGGGTTTATTAATTATTATTGGGGGGGGGGGTTTAAGATATAGTCGAAATTGATTAGGTGTGAGCATTCAGTGAACTACCAAAATAGAAAAGCATTGATATTAGTTTGGGAATTCTCTTTTGTGGTCTGATGCTGGAAAATACGAAATCTTACATTCACCTCGAAGGCACGTGGAGGTGAATATAAGATTCTATTCTAGTTTGTTGGATGTCAGATGATTAAAATGCTCCGATTTATTCAAACAAAAAATAAAATTCTTTGTCTTTAATATTGCTCCATAATATATCCCCATGATACATAAAACATCAATAAGTCAATATGTTTTATAATATGCTTTAAGTTTCCAGAAAATGCCATGTGTGTGGTAACTCGAGCAACTCGATATCCTGCGACACGAGGACTATTTACTTGGGTAATTTACAGACCTGTCCACAGGGTGAAGATTTCTGTATGACTGACATTATCCACGATGGGCAAGCCAATCCAAACATATACAAAAGGTAATGATGATCCAGCAGGTACCAACTGCTCTTATCCGTGATAAATCTATTGTATGATGTCACGGTAACTCATCAATTTTTCAACATTTTTACTAATTTTTACACAACTTGACAAGAAAAAAAAATCAAGTTCAACGCTAAATGAAATATTTCTCGCTATTCGACCAAGTATGAAGCATGTGCAGCCAAGGATTTTAACAAATGTTATTATTGTAATATTACGTTTCCAGTGAGAAAGTTTCCCAGTTTATTATTGGAAGGTCGGTGGTTTCTTCCCAGGTACTTAGTATCTGGGTTCTCTCTTCCACCAAGAAAATCTGGGCGCCACCAGATAACTGAAAATTGTTGAGTGTGGCGGAAAACAATCAATCAATCAATGAAACTGGACACAATTTTATACCCCCCTCCCCGCAACACAGTTGTGGGTGAGGGATACTGGAATCGGGTTGCCCGTCCGTCCGTCTGTAGACGCAATGGTTTCCGTGCTCTAAGGCGTTATCCTTTCCACATACAGTCACCATATCATGTATATGGACTACCCATGGGACAAAGATATTTCCTATCGATTTTGGGGTCCAAAGGTCAAGCGCACTGGACATCGAAGTAGTAATATCAAACTTGATCTGTAATCTGTTATGGAAAAGCAATGAACCAAATATCAAATGAATATCTGCAAGCACAACAAAAACTGATAATTCCTGATATTTTTCGAAGTCCAAGGGCCATAACTTAGTGAAAAATCAACAAACTAAAACCAAATTCAAACTTGATTTGTAACTTGTTATGGCAATGTAATGTACATGTACCAACTATCAAATGAATATCTGCAAGCACAACAAAAAAAAGGTGCGGAAAACTGATAATCCATCCTATTTTTCTAAGTCCAAGAGCCTTAACTTAGTGAAAACTCAACGGACCGAAATCAAATTAGAACTTGATCTGCAACTTGTTATGGCAAAGCAATGTACTAAATATGAAATATCTGCAAGAACAGAGAAAAAAGTGTGGAAAACTGATTTGCAGTACTGATGGACAGACAAACGGACGGAGCGCCAACCTTATGACCCATTTAACTTCGTTGGTTGGGGACTAAAAATTTGTACTATCATACTATGTATTTTATAACACATGTCTGAATTCATTAAGAGTGTGAGGTTAGCTGTGCATTCCTTTTATTATGTTTATCTTTAATAAAATGCCAAATTATAAACACTATTTACTTTACAATGTATCATATTTTTATATCTATTTGAATATACCTCGTGAAGGGATGAAGTTAATTAAGATATTTTTAGCACTGTGTAATTTCAGATGTGTCACGGAACATGAATGCCGGTACAAATGGCTGCAGCAGACGTCTGACCTGGAATATTGTATGAAATATGGAGACGTTCCCATGACAGGTCCCTACAGCTGCCACTTCTGTTGTGTGTCGGACGGATGTAACGCTGGACTAATTCCGGATAAATCCAACTACTATTCAAAAGCATAAATATAAGCGACGATTGTTCAGTGTGTTTAACAATGGACTGAACAGAAGAATAATCAATGAAAGTATTTCAAAATCTCATTTGGCGTTTTTATGCATGAAATACCTCTACAAAGACGTATGTTTATAATTTTTATGATAATTGAATTCGAGATCTGTTGTAAATCTACTACATTTTACACTAGATTTAGACAGTTGCCTGTTCAATCAAACTGGAGAAAAAGAAATATTTCTATCTTGTGATCAGTAATTCAAGAAATTACTTTGTCGAACACCACTCTTATTCTACGCACAAACACTCTGAAGTTGATATTCAAAGGATACTAAAGTTCCCCATTGACGACATCTTCGTAGTGTTTAGTAAGCAGGTCTTCCAACAGTCTGTCGGAATTCCTATTGGCACGAATTGTGCTCCTTTACTAGCTGATCCATTTCTATTTTCATACGAGGCAGAATTTATTCAAAAGCTTCTATATAAGAAAAATTATCTTGCTGTGGCCTTCCACTAGACATTTAGATATATCGACGATGGTATTATATATAAGGGACACAGGCCCTAACAGACTGGTTGGTGTCCCTCGGCTTATCCTTCGAGATATCTAAGATATGTCATACATGTATGTACAATCATCTAATAATCAACTTTGGTACAGATATGAAAATTCATATACCAAAATTAACATTGACATGTTCCTTTAAGATATATTTTTGATGATATCTTTACAGATCCCATGTTCTCAATCTCAAAATGTTCTATTAAAAATTGTAAAACTGAAATATTGATCACTAGAAATTCATTGAGTAGTAATCCCAACCGACGTAGTTTCTGTACCAAGACTTTTGATGATCTAACCTGTAAATCTTCTAACGTTGTCTACGATATTGAGAGTAACCTACGTGGCTTAATTTATGTGGGAGAAACTAAGGGTTCTCTTAATAAAAGAATATCGGGACACAGATTTCTAATAAATAATGGTGGGAACAAACTTCTCTATAAACACTTTAATTCCCCAGACCACTCTGTCTTGTCTTGGTGGGTCAGGATTTTAGAATAAAATTACAATCACACAATCCAACATTAAGTACCCCTTTTCATAGACAACGAGAAGATCACTGGATCAGGACTCTAGGTACTGCATTTCCATATGGATGCAATGATAATGTATATGATGTAGGAAATTCGGCTAGTCCACAAGGAAATAACGTAAATGCGATGGGAATTTTTCGAAATACTCAAAGACGGAAACGCAATCAATGGACATCGTTCATATAAAAGACCAATTACATGATGTCACGCTTGGTTCACTTTTACCTTACGTCAACAGACAATTAGGTCTATATCATATTCGCACAAAACACTTTGCTCCATTGAGAGTTTTAAATATGTGATTTGAATAAGCCAAAGCTAGTCTATACTTCTCAACACCAGAATATAGACTGAGCTCTATGATTATGGATGTTGCCAATCACACGTTCTTTAAACACCGCGCGTCATGGGTGATATCCCTTCCGAACCATGCCGCAAGTTCTTAAAGTTTCAATTTACAAAGGAATAAATACCGTCTACATAAGCAACATTCTTCGTCATAAAAGAATTCAATCTTGTATTCCAACATATTTCAAGTTCAGGTCTACACCCTGTATTTCCTACAATTATACTTCTACTATTGCATCCAAACATTTTAATTATAAGCAAATTTTGCAAAGCCTAGATACAGACCATCTTATACTTAATCCACCTACGTGTTCTTGTTCTTCGTCTTCTTTCAACTGTAGTCCAGCTGGACATGTCATTACTGGTGATGTTGATGTGGTTGAAAATGAGGATCTCAAATCACTTATTTTAAAAAAAAGTCCTAAATACAGAGAACCTCATTCTTTCAATTGGCGACAGAACTTCATCTCTATTATGAATTATGTCGAAGATTATGCCAGACAATGATCTAAATATGAAAAAGAAAAATTTAATGAAAGGTGAAGATAACGAACAGTGATCAGTTTCATAACTCCTGAAAGCAATACAAAATAGATAGTTGGGCAAACACGGACCCCTGGATACACCAGAGGTGGGATCAGTTGTCTAGGAGGGGTAAACATCTCCTGTCGACCGGTCACTTTGCCAAAATGGATTAAAAGTAAAAGAGGAATATTAAAAGACACATTAAAACAAAGCACGTACCATCTATCCTTCTGTGTTTAATAAACCAGATTAATTGATTGATTGTATTTTCTTTAACGTCCAACTCGAGAATTTTTCACTCATATGAAGACGTAGCGGTTAGTAAATCAGAAGTGAATATGTATCTACACTGGGGCTCAGTATACTGGATTCCTAAACTTCCCAAAAATTGACACCACAGAGTCGTGCGCGTCTTCTTCATACTTAGATACAATCGCCGCGGTAGTCTAGAGGTTAGGACGTTCGCCCCGCACGCAGATCGGGATTCAAATGCCGGCCGCGACAGACCTAAGTCGTTAAAACAGATAGTGACAGTTCCATCACCAAAAGCTCGCCATCATCTGTGAATGTCACGGGTCTTCGCAAATGATTTTAACAAGAGGCCGATGGGCCACATCGCTTACCTGAGTCATCTTGGCCCATAGTCAAAGATTTTCGCTATATATTCGTATGTAAAATTGTGATCCCTATTGTGGCCCCAACCTAACCTAAGGGGTCATGATTTTAACAAACTTGAATGTGCACTATGTCAGGAACCTTTCATTTAAATAAAAACTATTCTCGCCCAGTGGTTCTTCAAATATTTTACCTATATATTTGCATGTAAATCTTTGATCCCCATCCTAACCCTGGGGGTAATGGTTTTAACAAACTTGAATCTGCACTATGTCAGGAACCTTTCGTGTAACTTCGTACTTTCCTAGCCCAGTGGTTCTTGAGAAGGTTTTAAAAGATTTTCCCTCTATATTTGTATATGAATCTTTAATCTCCTATTTTGGTCCCAGCCTAAGCCCGGAAGTCACGATTTTAACAAACTTGAATTTGCACTATGTCAGGAAGCTTCCATGTAAATTTCAGCTTTTCTGGTTCAGTGGTTCTTTACAGAATAGAATAAATTTGCGATCAAAAGACCAACATAAGTCATTTCACCTTGGCAACCGACACAATCCCGGTGTCCTCCAGCCAACCAGCCTGGTGACTAACACTTACATGTACCTTTGTATCCTCCAGCCAACCACACTTCTCACTTGTGCCGGGTAACACCTCGATCTGTGCCGACCCCGTGTCCCTGACCCTTAAATCATTCCAGGCCCTCTGAACACCCACACCTATCGACCACAAACATCAACTACCTACCTCTGACACACAGCCACTCTGCCTCAATGGTACCCTAACCTCAGGATGTAAACTCACAATTGCCAACCCTGCTGCTTCGGAGCTACTTAAAGCTGACATGAATTAATACATACATACACATTTCTCATATTATCCGCCATATTTCTCTCAGGTAGCCTAATTTACTCAACCCGTATATACCTCAAATGTGATTGTCCCACCTGAGTGCTTTTTCTAGGTGGACTCAACCAGTGCACATCTCCGATAGTAATATAAAGGGAATGAGAAATAAATAAAATCATATTTTAAAATATTATGCTTTGCTCAAAAATACAAAATATTTATTGTATACCAATGAAAATTTAGATAATTTAGACAAAAATGCAAAAAAAAACTTTTTCTTGAATACTTGCAAGTACATGCAAGTATTTACAGTTTCTTATGAAATAAATGCGGAGAAATCATTTGCCAATTACATACTGATAGAATGGAATAAGCAAAGAGCATAAAACATATCATTTATATCAATTCTTGCAAATTAAAGGTGCATGCCATATGCATAATATGTAATGCACATGGTATACTCGCGGAAAAAAACCGTAGCAAATGCGGACATCTATTCAACAAGTATCGGAGATAAGCCCTTACTGAAAATATTAGATTCTCTTTCTTCTGACAAATCCACGAAATAAAATGATAAACTCCATTTGTATCTCGTTAGAACTTTACAACACGTTGTCATTCCATTATACAGACTGTGACACACTTCACCCATGCCAAACAGGGTGTCGTCAATCAGGGGAGACATCACAGTCGAAAATTTTCCTGTATTGAATGCTTGTCTGGTCAGGGATTTTACAGTTGATAGAAATCGGGAATCTAATCATGCACGTACATATACACTGGGTATCTGGTTGGATGTATTGCGTGCACAATTACACGATAACGAACATTGATCAATCTCATAACTCCTATGAGCAATACAAAATAAAAAGTTGGGCAAACATGGACCCCTGGACACACCAGAGGTGGGTTCAGGTGGGTAGGTAAACATTAGAACCTTCACTTGTAGCTGATGGTACCTCTGAGTAAAAAAAAAATTTGAGAATGTAAAGAAAACAAAATGACAGGTTTAAAATCTGGGAAATGAAAGTTTCAAATCTTGAATTTCATAAAAATATCTCGGGGGTGGAAAAATGAGTAAAAATATTGCAATTCTGTCGTAACTTGGTAAATTCTTTGCATATATTCATTGACAAAAAAAACCACGATAGTCCTCTACTTGATACCTATGCAGATAATGAATTGTTTACAATTATATCATGCAATTCGTATTTCCTACATACGAGATATAAGTACATTGATAATTTAAGGTTATTCATTGAAGATTGTTTTGACGAAACACATTATTACACACAATAACAAATGCTGTGTATCTTCTGATTGATTGATTGGTTGAATATTGTTTAACGTGAAAGGTGAAGATAACGAACAGTGATCAATCTCATAACTCCTATAAGCAATACAAAATAGATAGTTGGACAAACACGGACCCCTGGACACACCAGAGGTGGGATCAGGTGCCTAGGAGGAGTAAGCATTCCCTGTCGACCGGTCACAAACGCCTTGAGTCCTATATCCTGATCAGGTAAACGGAGTTATCCGTAGTCAAAATCAGTGTGCCAGGAACGGCCAAACAATCGGTATGAAACACGTCAGACAGCATTTGACCCAATGATAGGTTGTATTGACGGACTAGATCGTCCCTAGAATGTCCCTCACGAGAATATTTCACTCATATGGAGACGTCACCATTTGCCGGTGAAGAGCTGCAAACTTTAGGCCTTGACACGGGACCTCGGTTTTTACGGTTTCATCCGATGGACCGCCCAATTTAGTCGCCTCTGACGACAAGCAAGGGGTACTGAGGACCTAATCTAATCTGGATCCCCACGGTATTTGTGAAACACTTTGGGTTTGCAATAATACTAGTAATACATCTGTGCAGATCAGAATTCAAAATACAACCGTGTCTTACTTTTGTATGAATTTCTGTTTAAAAATCTTTTTCCATGTGAATATATTTTGGAGGTTTAACAACACGACTCTGAAGACACCTTGAGGTTGTCTCTCTTGTGTGCATAGATCTAAGGAGGTTGCATAGAACAAGATTGTTATAATAAGTTTTGTGTACTGGTAAAAGCTGAGACCGGCCTCTTCGTTATTCCAAAGGTCCCCATCCTTTTTCCAAATATATTGATTTTTTGAAATTATTATTGAAATACCTGTACTTATTTTCGCTGCATATAAATGAACTTTTTCCAGTTTTTCAATATCAGTCTTTGTGCATCAAAACGAGTTTTTAAGTAGTCAACCTTTTTTGTAAGCTTTCTTGACAATGATTTGACTATCCTAGATTTGAAGATAGCAATATACCCAAATGTTACCTGTTTGTATGTTAACTTTACGTCCCTTCGAGAATTTTGCTTCCGTGGGGATCCAGTTTAGAATAGGTCCTGAATATCCCTTGCTTGTAAGAGACGACGAAATGGAGCGGTCCTTCGGATGAGACCGTAAAAACCGAGGAATGGTTCTCACTTCTACATGTCTAGTGTTTGGTGAAGGGTCAATCACTACCTATCATTACGTCTTAGGTTTGACGCTGCTATGGCAAGAGCGGGGATCGAACTCACGACCTCACGGTTACGACGAGAATACTCTACCATTGAGCTACCGGGACCAGTCACCATTTGTTTGTGTTGTGAGACATCGCAATATACAGTCACGAAAAATATTCTAGGATATTGTTCTACACTTTTACAGGTGAAGAAGACTGCTATCTGTGGATTGAACTGAAATCAAAGGGTGTTTGCCCAACCCTTAATTTTGTATTCCTTACAGGAGTTATGAGATTGATCAATGTTCGTTATCGTCACCTTTGTTCAATTTTGAACATTGGGTTGGAAATTGATAGAGTAAAAAAAGATGATTTATTTCACTCAATGATTACATCTATCTTTGTTGTTTTTGGGGTACACTATAAAGTATATCGAAGTGCTTTCTACAAATCTAATCCATTTCAATATATATAAGACTTTTAATTAGCTGCAACAGGCAAAGGTTTAAGGGAAATGATACGTGCATACTCCTCAGTGGATTCAGGTCTTACTATGAGACAACAGCCCATAAAATATACTTTAATATCTATTGGTTTTCATCAAACATGAAACAGTACAGTGAAAGTGCTCCGAACAGTTCTAACTCTGATAAGCTTCTCTTACGTTAATAGTTTGCAATGAGTGATTGAATGATTTTGCACTCTTAAGTTTTCATCAAAATAAATATTTTTGTATTAGTTATACAAGATAATAAAGTGAATAAATTACTGTATATGAACTATTTACCAATCTTTCAGCCTGATGAGTATGTGAATTGCTAAAATGTTGCAATATTTGTTACATAATTTTTTTTAAAAATTTAAGTTCCATTTGAAAGAAAAGGTGAAAATAACGAAAAGGGTTCAATCTCATAACGTTCCCGTCTTCCGACTATCATCCGTCGACTTTTTTTTCTCGAAAATGTTTCCCATCAGGAAGAAATATTTGCTTTGCTAGCAACATATGTACACATATATGTAACAAATACTACTAGCATATAATCAACCTGATAGAGATGTAATTATTTTGGAGCAAATAGAATAACAAAAACATATCCCACCTCTGGTGTGTCCAGGGGTCCGTGTTTGCCCAACTATCTATTTTGCATTGCTTATAGGAGTTATGAGATTGGTCACTGTTCGTTATCTTCACCTTTCATTAGCAATGATCTAAATATAAAACAAAATACACTCGGTTTATGAATCACTGATGTAAGCTGTAAATTATGATTTGGTAAACTTTATAAAATGAAAAACAGTATTCAAACCAACCAAAGTCCCATATCTTGTTAAAGTAGGTCATTACACTAAATTTTATCTAATGGCTCGTCAAAACACCTCATGACTTATGATTTCACCATCGAAAGAGTAATATACAAGCTCTCAATTATCTCGTATATAATTTTATGTTAGGCATGGTTTCTTAGATATTCATATTATGCATCAAATCACAGCGAAATTTGGACTCTAGAATCTCTTATTTGCAAATTAAACACCTTTTTTTTTATATAATTACGGGGTAAATCACAAAAAAATCATTTAATATAGTTGAGAGCTTATATCACTCTTTCGACGGTGAAATCATACTTCATAAGAGGTGTTTAACGAGCCATTAAATAGAATTTTCCCGTAATATTTTGCTATAACCATATTCACCACTCATTTATTTTCATTTATTCCATTTTTTAAGACTTTGTACAATTATCTAAAAGTTGGCATGTGAGTTTTCAAACCTATGATTTTACCAGCACAGGTAGGACTTCCTTTGCTTTACCTTAATGAACACCACCAATCATTGCACTTGTCTGAAACGTAAATTACCTTTGTGTAAAGTACGTAAGGACATGCTTCTTGTCAACAGTGTTCTCCAGCATAAACTTTAAAACGAACCTACGATGTAATATTTAAGAAACTGACAGCATATCTCACATCAACAAATCTGGTACTAAGCGTGTGAAATGAAACTGATTATATATGTATCTACCTTCATTGTGATTGCAGCATATACCGGACAGGAATTTCGAATAGCATGGATGGCCCCCGATAAGGAATATTACGGATGTAGTGCTGGATCTAGTGTTCAATTTCTGAAACTTGCCTTGTCTTCAATAATTATGTTCCAAAGGAAAAACTCCACATTCTTGGCGGATCACAAAGTCTCGTAAGAGTGTCTTTTTCTCATTTGATTAAGTAAACTTGAGACCCGAGCGCTCAAATAAATAAATTACATCAATCTTTAAATATAAATAATGCACGTGCACTTACATCTGGATTGTTTGTCTTCCAAATACATGTATTATGAATTGTATGAAATTCATTAGCGACCACTGATCGGCATCAGAATAGTTGACTATGAAAATAATGTCTGTAAACAAATGCTACTTTGATTGTAAAAAAAAATCAGTGTTTTAACCATATTGGAAAAAATAATGTTTTATAAAATTTTGCTTACATCAATAAGTTTAAAATTAATGATGATTGATTGGTCGATTGTTTGTTTTACGCCCCGTCGAGAATTGTTCACTCATGTTGAGACGTCACCAGCAGTAGGTGAAGTACCACAAATTAAGACCTATGCTCAGGGCCGTAGCAGTGAGGTTTTTTTTATCGTACCAACGCCTACTGCGACACGGAACCTCCGTTTATAAAGTCATATCCGAAAGACCCGTGACTCTCACTTCTAAATGCCGAGCGTTTGGCGAAGGAGCAACCACTGTCTATTTTAACGTCGTAGGTTTAACGCCGTCATGACACGAGCAGGGCTCGAACTCACGACCTCCCGGTTACGAGGCGAACGAATTAAGGTGCTACTGTTGGTGGTATGTGTCAATGATAACTGATTAGTGTGCTCGTTTGCTTTGAAGGGGGGGGGTGTCTGATCCCACCAAGTATGTGAATTGTTATAGTTAACGGCAATAGTTAACTCGCCTCCTGTACCAACTGTATTTTAATATACTGCTAAGTAACGCTTTCATTTCAACGGAATATTGGTGCTTGAATGTTGGGACCTTTATTCACGAATTATGCACGAAAGACTACATCTGTTATTGAAATAAATGCAAAAATTTTAATAACTTCGTAGTTTCAGTCACCAAATATAGATATTTGTATTTTTAAAAGGGTTTAATGAGAGTTCTAAAATTTCCATCTATTCTCTTTTATCTATTTGAACGAAAATCGACTTGTGGTAAAATCACTTTTAAAATTCACCTTGCATTAAAAGCCGTGTGCCACAAGAAGTGATCAGCATTCCATGTCTGAAGACGTGATGATAAAAAATAATTTGTGCAGGATTATTGAATTGTATATTGGTAAATGGGGGTAATTTGAAGATAATGATAAAGGTACTGACTTGAATTTTATATCGTTTGAAAATGTCTGTACAACTTGAAAAAAGAAAATGCTTTAAGTTTTAAAGATTTTGGAAGATGTCTATACTTCAAGAAATTTTTTAAGATGATGTCCTTGTTCATAGAATTCGTCCATTTCCTTTCATTCTCAATAATCTTTTTACTCTCGTGCGTTTCAATAAATTCATTGAGCAGTAAGAGTATTACGATTTTAGAAGAAAAAAATTGTGGTCAACTATTTTTCAAATTAAAATTCCTTGAAAACGAGGTGTTTTTTTTTTTATATATATCTACTTTTAAATATTAAAATGGATGAATAGAAAATATTTTAAACGATTTCTGGAGCTAATTGTTATGGACTTTAAGACATTCCAGTAGCTTCATTTTGCTATTAGCATCCAAAATCGTTTATATTACAGTATGTTGTAATACGTGTTTGAAAATAGTTTGCCTAATACACGTATTTGATAAAAGCCTATTACATGTATTTGAAATCGTGTGATATATATACTAAAATCTTTGTATCCTGAATATATTTGAAATCTCGTAAATCACAGAATTTTTACAATCTTGAAAATAAAACAGGAAATATGCTATGATATCATACTAGTAGATCTATATTTCAAATTCTTTATTGACGATTACCAAACATGAGGCGTACATCATAAATTAACATCATATACTAGTATATATATAACATAATACACATTGACAGATTAACCACAGTTGTCCTGATTTCTCAATTCAGTGTACCTTAGATTAAAACACTCATTCAAATATTGACAAAAATGTTTTGTGAATGTATAATTTTCAGGATTCATGAGGCTTTTTATGGAATTTGCATTCAAATCACCCAAATGTTCTGAATATTTATTCCTGAATTGATCGTATTTTGTACAAAATAATAGGAAGTGTTTCTCATCCTCAACTTCATTCAAGCAGAATTTGCAAAATGTATCAGATCGTGGAATTGGAGGTGTACAGTATCTCCCAACCTCAATATTGAGGGGGGGGGGGGGGGGGGGTACATGTACTTAGTCTTAGTTTAGTGAGTAGAGATCTGTAAGTTTTTGGTAAAGTATGTTCTTGCAATTTAAAATTATATTGTATACTTGGCTATAAAATACAAGTTTTCCACAATTTGTTTGTTTTATGTTATCAAAGTGATTACATATTTTATTTTCACAATAGTTTCTTCATTTATTGCTAAATGTTCATGGGAAATCTTTAAAGAAGAAAGTCCAATCACCTTTGTAATAATATTCAGTGATTTAGTCATGCTTGGACTAGTTTTTATATGAGATAACTTTTTATCCTCTTTAAAAGCATCAATTAACAATGAGTTATTATTTTGGGATGCAAATTCCATATTTTTTAACCTACAATAATATTTAAACATTGATTCATATATCTTAATGTGTAAAGGATATAGACCTAATTCCGAAAGTACTGCAACATTAGAAGCTTTCTTATGAACACCTAATATGTCTTTCAAAAATAGTATTTTGTACTTTCTCAAAAGGCAACTTTGATTGGCTATTTATGTCAATCTTAAAATTTCAAAGATTTCGAAAACTCAATGTACATCATGATTGGAGTTTTCAATGTAAATCACAAGATTTTGAATATTCAACGAAATAAATATCACAAAATTTGAATTCAAATCACGTTTACGAATACGCTAGTAAGTAATGATATTTCAAGCGCCTTTCACAAGTTTTACATGCATGCATGCACACATACATACATACATGTACACACACATACATGCTTATGTACTATCCCGTGGGGATCCGGGTTAGAATAGACCCTCAGTACCCCCTGCTTGTCGTAAGAAGCGACTAAACGGGAAAAACCGAGGTCCTGTGTCACAGCAGGTGTGGCACGATAAAGATCCTTCGCTACTCAAAGGCTGTGAGCGCCGAGCATAGGCCTAAATTTTGCAGCCCTTCACAGGCAATGGTGACGTCTCCATATAAGTGAAATTTTCTCGAGAGGGACGTTAAACAATACACAATCAATCAATCATACGTACGTACGTACGTACATACATGTACATACACAAGATAACTGAATGTTGCTACGTTTTAAATACAATTATTATTTCATAAATGTTTGCAAATGATCATATGATAATCCATAAGTTTACTTATGTCGCATCACAACTGAAGACAATTGTTGATATTTGACCTTTTTATTGTTGAGAGGGCATTGACAATTCTAGTGTGAAGTGATTGAAATAAATGTTGCCAGGGCCGTAAATTAACCTTCGATTTGGAGGAGGCAGGAAATTAGGCGGGGGTCTGGGGGCCGCCCAGGCCCCCAGACGCTGAGCACATTTTGTGCACACTGAACACGTTTCGTGCAAAATCCTTGATTCTAGGGCCTTCTAAGATGTTACTTGACTAACTCATTCTAAAAGAAAGATTTGGAATGCTTTTTAAGGGAGGTATCATGTTCTTAGTTATTGGAAACAACATAAATTCTAATGAACTTTAAGTTTTAAATTTTTTTGGCTCAAAAGTTGAAGGAGGCAGCTGCCTCCTCCGCCTCCATGTAATTTACGGCCCTGGTTGCATCCGCGGAAGTAACCAAGTAAAAAAAATCGCTTCACGTGAATTTTCTGTTAATAGTCCTGGTGAAGTGGTCAATAAACAGAGTTTTCAATGTGAATCACAAGATTTTGCATATACAACAAAAGTATATAAATAAGATATTAGGAAAATCCCGTGAATATACAACAAATCGAACATTTTGGAACCAAACCGGAACAATGTTTTAGAGCGCCCTTAATACACTTTTGATGTGCTTCGTGATAAAATGTCTCTGTATCAACTATTGTTTTAACTATTGAACGTCTCCATTTGAGTGGAAAATTCTCAAGCGGGACGTTAAACAATATTCAACTAATTAACTATTAGGGTTTTGATAAAACTTAGTAGAAACAATATCAATTCTAAAAGACCTTGAGCTTTTCCTAAAAAGTCTTTCGGGAATACGATATTTCATCTGAAAGAATATTTTCAAACCATATAAATATAATATTCTTCTAAATATTATAGCATAAAAAATAGTATAGACGCTATATTTTATTATTCGCAAAAGGAAAATATTTGCAGTTATAAAAGAATTGTCTTTCTTTTATGAAATATGTATTGTTGAGTATTACTTGTTTATCACTGTAAAGAATGAGGCGGGTCTAGATAAAATCCAGACTGTTCCAAGCATCATGTTCCGGTATTAGACTGTGGTAGGAATTCCATCCTTATATTAATCATGCTATTTTCATATGGGATAGATTTTAACTTCAGCGTTTTCCCTCAAATTTCACCGTTAGGATAATTAGCACACAGAATTATCTTTTACCTACATGTGCACTGATTTCAAAATTCTAAAATTAAGGAAAGGGAAACTTCCATATAATTAATGTTTCTTGTGGCACATAACAGAAAAATAGAATACCTGTGATTTCCTTATTTCACAAAAGAAAATTTTTCGAAAAACTGGTTTCATTTTCTATTAGCATATTATGCTGTTCTTGCTGTAAAAATGACGTGTTTGCAACTATTTTGTGTGATATGATTATGTTAACTTTTGTTTTATCATACCATATGCAGAATGCTTAAATGTGTCATACTATAAAATCGTTAAAACATAATAAAATCATTACTAAGTAGATGATTGGAATTAAAATCGAACCAACACCCCACCCCCCGGAAGCTTCAGTTTCTTCTTAAAGGGTATGCTTAATCAATATCTCATGTATTTTGTGTGTGTGTTACTTGTTTTCAACTCATGTCAAGATAAGATAAAATGTAAATATGTCTTTCGATTTGAATTATGTTTTTAAAGAGTCTAAAATATTCACGGATCCTGACATCTTACAAAAAATATTTTGCATTTTCCTATTAATTGATAATTATTTTAAAACAAGTAGCTGTAATTTTTCAATTGATTATATTTCACAAAGTTTTCCCCCTTAGCTTTATAGCTTCCCAATAGTCAACTCAACATTGACATTCTCATTAAGGTGTTCCAGAGGATCATAAATATTCTTTACGGCTTGTATGAAGAGTGCTGTCCAAATGATGCATGAATAGGCACTAAGACAAAGTTGTTAAACAATATTTCATTGGTGCCCTCGGGCGTGACGTCACCAAAAAAGACAATATGGGAGAAACTTGATAATACTTTGGGAAAGATACTTCTTTCGAAGTGACAATATTGTGGAGTTAAATCTACGTTTCATCAATGTTTCGTATGTGTTATTTTGTGCAGGTAGAATCTAATATACAAGATACAAGATGTTAATTCTGTGGATTGCGAAACGGAAATAATCCATCAATCATGACTACTTTCTTCTTGGAATGTTTTTTCTTGAAGATGACATAATCAACAAAGTAAATCATGGTATTAATAGAAAATTTGTGTTTTGTGTTGTGGGCATCTATTTTGATATATGGATTGACCATCACTTTCGTATCTTGTAACAAAATTGAATTCCGAATAGCATGGATGGCTCCAAAAAAGGAATATTACAGTTTGAGCGCTTACTCGAGTGTTGGCGCATTAAAAGTAGCTCTAACTGCCATGGAACAAAACAATGACTTACGTCGAATACAGTCTCTGAAGGACACCAATATAAAGTAAGTAAACGCTGAATGAAAAATGCCTTATTTGCAAGACATATTATGGTGGATGTGTATCATTCAAATTTTCCACTGTATTCAACAATTCAAGCCACTGGTAGACAATGCAATTGACTAATCGATCTATTAGTAAATATTACAGATTGAATGAAGGAAAAAATACTTCAAAAACACGAAAATATAATTCAGGATATGATTTTGCGTATTAATCATCGAGAGCAATTCAAATATTATTTACAATTTCACTTTCATTTCAGTCTTAATTTGACGAAATTCTTTTTATAAATTTATAGATTATAGAGCTCCAATCATAACATCTAATACTGACAAAAATACTCGTCTGGAAATGCATGTACTGCGTAACATTTTTATACGTCCTATAAAGAATGCAGATGTATTCTTGCTATATATCGCCTTAAAACTATGGTTTCTAGGAAACATCAGAATTTCAAAATATTGCATCTTTAGCTATAGAAAAAATAGAGTTCAAAACAATAGAGGGGAGTTATATTCAGCTATTCTAGAATTTTTTCGTTGCTGGGATTTTATAAAGGTTTTTGGCTTAGATTACAAAGAGATCAACCTGTTAAATGATAATTCTTTGCAATACATGTAATTCTACCATGGCAACAAAGCTCTGTGGAGGATAAAAATATGTTTACCTTTCACTGATCCTGCCACAGAATACGAGGACGATGACATATGATTTATTATATCTCTTTCTTCACAAATATCATATACTAGATGAGGTGTAAAGTTTAGTATTCGTAATGTAGGGAAGTGAGGCGACAACGTCCTTAACGAATAATTGTTACATAAACAATATGACAACATTAAGGCAGCTCTGACGTTAGAACATCTGATTTACAATTTATATCAACAGTCTTACCAATAAGACTCATTCCAATTTCTTTTATTGTCAACTTTACAGTTACATTTATGAGAAATTAATTGTGCATATGTATGTAGCAGTTTTGAAGAAGCTGCAGAATTTGGCTCTTGATAAATGCATGTAGTTTCACGTTACGCAAATTTCCAATTCTTTAAAGATGAAGAATGTGAAGGGGAAAATATCTTCTCAAGACATGCCGTTGTGTTTCAGCCCTTTTTAACCTTGGACACTGTCTCGCTAGGTGCACAGTTTGGGAGTTACATTTTGCATAACCTAAACTTTCGCTACAGGCGTGAAGTGTAGGCGGAAAAAGCACGAGTCCGCCACGTTTTTACGTTAACCTAGAGTTCATCGTCTTCTGGCTATCTAAACGTATTCTATAGAGGCAAGAAACCCAGCCAAATACATTAATTTATCATTTTAAATATTATGTCATAAATAAATCCTTGTTTTATTTACACAAGTCTTATGATATATGACGATATACATGTATTTTTTTTTTATTTCTCTCGCCCTTTCTTCCAAATAGCCATGTAGGGATTAGTATATATCTATAAATAACGGTGTTCATGATATCCTCCTCTTTTTAGTTCGCAAACAATGTTAGACTTTTGTTTTTGTACGGCAGGCGTGCAGGTGACATGTTAATTAGTCGGACCATGTCATGTTCACGAATCCATTAATCAGACGGCGCAAGGCCTCGGGCCATGGAAAGCACACTATGTACATTCTGAGCCTCGTCAATTACGGCTTAATCAGCTGATTACGGTGTTATTGAGTGAAGGGAAAAGACCCAACTTCAAGATTTACAATATACATCATTGCAATAGTAATGCTACCTCTATGGAAGAGAACCAGTTCATTTTTATATATTATGTCATCGACGAACTAAAATGTTGACAAATGCAGTGCAAGACGCATATCAATGAGTATATTCATGTGTTGAATACACAGAAATGTTAATCAAATGTGACGCGAGTCCTTAACTTTGTAAATACACAGAAATGTTAATCAAATGTGACGCGAGTCCTTAACTTTGTAAATGTGTATGCTAAACATCCTGCTGAGTGTGCAGTAATTTATGTATGTACTCAGTATCTACACTTGTAATGAATCTAATAATTTAATGATCATTGACAAACTAATCCCCAATTCATTTTGTAAATTGTGACACCCATCAGAGATTTGTCTTCTCTGGCACGCCAATTTCAAGATCATTTTTTTACAAATAGCAGCCATGATTTGTGAAATAAAATATACAAATGTAGATTTAGGTTTTAGAATTGCAGTAAAGGACTGTAAGATACCTGTAGAATTTGATAGATAGCCAATGCTAAACCTAGATCAGCATTCCGTGATACATGTAACACGTAAACTCGGGGACGAGATATTTCTTTTTTTTTTTAAGGTGACAAAAATTCACCAGAAATTGGTGCTCGCGAATCATGCAGGTATTGACTATTGGTTAACAATAACTAAGAACACCATAAACGATTTCTCTGAAACATGAGAAATATTCATAAACTACTGATAAAAATATGCTTCCATATAATGTAAGATAAGTTATATTCTGTAATATATTTATGTAATTCCGTGTAGTTAAACCAATATACACTTGCTTTTCTTTAATGTAAACAAAACTTTTATTAGACTTTGATTTGTATATTCTGTACCACTTTTGAACCAATCACTTTTGCAGTGTTTTTGCAAATATCATTTTTTAACATTATGATGGCACAACTATTGTGACTAAATGAAATTTCATACGGCGTGTAAATGATTGAATCAATGACGTTACAATGTGCCAACCAATCAAATATCAAGGAAATGTTGAAGCGGAAAATTCACAGAGACGTCCTTGCAGTAGTCAAAGGTTGAAAAACTGTAGTGCACAGTATTTAGGGATCCTATACTGCCCCGCTAGTGTGCTAGCTTTTCTAAGGATGTGGTAGAGTCTATCTCTCTTAATCACGCAAGTTAAGCAACGGTGAGCGTGATCAGCACTTGGCTGGGTGACCGTTATACGTTACAAAACTATTAAACGGTCAAAAGTTGTCGCAGGTTGAAACAGTATACATTTATTGCATGGCTTTTTGAGGACAGTCAAATTTCTCCCAAGGTAGACAAGAAACTTGGGAAACTGTTGCCCAAGGCAAGTTAAACATAAACTGTAATTTCTGACTGTTAACTAGTATTGTTTATGATTTTGCATATCATAAATAGGCACGTAGCATGGTTTTTCACAGATGGGGGGATGTTCGCTTTAAAATGTCTTGACAAACACTTGTTATTATCCAAAATATGCGTTAATCCTAAATTATGAGGTGGGGGTGGAGCATCTAAATTACTTTTAAAATACCTCCAAATTTTTCTTTCCCAAGTCAATATGCATAACTTCAAGCTTACATTCTTTCCATTTACTACTGCTATCAAAAATAGGGGGGGGGGGGCACCTGATTAGGATTAGCAATTTCACGGAGGGTGATTTGCAGGCCTGAATTTTTCAAAATAAACTTAAGTCGATATTTGGACTTAAGACTGAGATTTTACTTAAATTTTGACTGCTCAAATAAAAGAAAACTCAAACTTAAGTTTGAGATTTTTTCGAGAAATCCAAGCTTGGACGGTTTAAAATGAAAAAAGACTCATTGAGTACAAAAGTCATTAAAGGTGTAGTGAAGGTCCTGTAGAAATTTTGTTCTGCATTGAAGAATTATAATGTAATTTAGGTAATAAAACACTTATTGCATGGTTTCTTGAATAACAGACAAACTGTTGTCCCGATGCAGGGAAGAAGATCTTGGAAACTGTTGTCAAGGCCCAACAAACTAGTTTTTTAATTCAGTAAAACCTGCATAAAATCATGAGTTTTGGTAAACAACATCCTTGGGATGCTTAAACCATGTAACAGTTCATTTTATGACGAGGAAACAGTTTGACTGTATAATGATATGCAAAATCATTAAATAAGGTAGGAAAACGGTAAGAGATGACTAATTTACAAATTGCAATTGTGGGTTAGGTAATAATATACACTTATTATGTTGTTTACCAGACGAGTTTCACTTTTAAAATGACAAGGTTTAGTAACATTATTGAATACGATTTGATGAAGGTGTTTAGAAAAAAGAGACTCATAGCATATCGAATGTTCTTGGTAACGTGAATTGTCTGTCATTGAATTCATTTGTTTGTAATTTTACGTTCCTACTTTTCTGCTTTCAGAGTCCGATGGTATGACACAGACTGCAATGCCAAAAGCGCCTTAGCTGCTGCAGTAGACGCCAAATCAAAATTTGACCCCCATCTCTTCCTGGGACCACCATGCACTGTTGGCAAGTCCATGTGAAACTTAACTATACGTGTAATCTACTCCCTATCTAATTGCTGAAATTAAACTCTTAACTGATTTAAAGTAAGGTAACAAGGCATCGTACACGTACACAAAAGATGCATTGTACTCCGTTGTAGTGTTACCTACTTTAAAATCTGTTATCTTTGCAACATCAGTGTTAGGTTGATTTGTAAAATGTTTATATACTTATCGAACGAAATAAAACAACTACTTCATACAAATTCGAGAAATTAACATATATTCAAATACACAGATTATGTATGTGCTAAGTCGCCGGAAAATGGACTAATCTTACATTGCATAGATGTATGGTAATGCCCTCGGGCAACAGTGCAAAATAGCCTGAAGGAAGGCGTTTATGCTTTACATATTCAAACAAATCTTTGACAACTTGTAAAAGCATGCAAAAGATCACCCGATGGTAATTTGACCCTCTTCTACAGTACGTTGTAATATGAATATGTTAGCTAGTTCGTCTTTTTGAAAATATGTGTACACATTTCAAATTATTTAAGTTCTTGGAAAACAATGGAACATGTTGTGTTACTTAAAGTAAAGCAGCAAAAACCTGTTTTACAATTTGTTTACGACGAAAGCAAGTATTTTTGATGGTCAAAAATCTTTCCATTTTTGTGGAAAAAACTGAACATATGGTTGTGTATAATTACTTTCCTAAATTTCATTAGATTTGACATTTGAAAATATGCAACAGTTAATGTAATGCAAATAGTAATTTGGGTCTTACGTTTTACAAAATTAAAAGAAGCATACACTTATGTATCCTAGTTACCTGTACAATGAACTAGTTTAATGCCTATGTCATTTATTGAATTTGCTTACTTCCCGACTTCTTAATTCCATGTGCAATTCCGTCAACAAAGTAAGGGAAAAGTTCACTTTCAATGATGTCCATGAAATTTCTGAATTCATATGTGTATCATATTATATATACATTGTATTATAAACCCACAGGAAATGACTTCTATTTCAATCTTTCTGCATGTGTTCATCTTTTGAGTATTGACTTCGAAACGAACGCAAAATAAGGCATTTTAGCAGAAAATTAAGAATAATAATAAATTAGATCAACCACAAAACTGGTAATATTTAGGATTTTTACCATTCAGTATATTTGAAACTAGACTGAATAAAATGTTTACGCTGTGTACCCCCACCCCACATTTTCTTTCTCGTAGCAACTCAGCTAAATATATTGATTGGATAATTAAATTCAAAGAATAACCCAAAGTAGAGGCGAAGTCCTTGTGTAGCACGAATCTTTGAATTTGGGCAATGTATCCCTACGCCGTGATGCGGTTAACCAGTCACGATCACAGGAGAGAGAAAGCACTCGACCATAAAACTTTGGTTTCTTATAACGCTTTCACACAGACGTACAGATATATATAGAACATGTGTTGAAACATTTTAGAAGACACTATATTTGTAATTTTATCGAAACAGATGATTTTAAATTTCTATAGTCAGTAATTGAGAAATATCCATCTTTCAAATCCACGCTTTGTTCTAATTCACCGCAACCTAGAGTTCGTACACAAAGGACCTACAACGAGGCGCTGAGTGCAATGCGAACAATGAAACGACGATGACGTGGCATATTGTGGTAGTATCATGGACTTCAGCGCCGCGCCATCTCTACCAGTCCTTTTCAGAAACAATCACACCGATAGTTGTTATGTATCATCGTGTATGTTCCAGTCTTGAGTTTGTTTTAAAGTAATAGGCTTCAGGGAATTTCTTATCTCTACTCAGACAATGTGTAATTCTTTCTGTTAAAATAAAACAAGCATCATTCATTATATCTATTTGCGAACTAGATGAGGCATAATATAATAATAATAATAATAATAATATTTATTTATATAGCGCCCTATATGACTATAAATAACCACTCTAAAGCGCTGCACATAATAAAAATGTTACAGCATGTTATAAAAGTAGTAAAAGGAAATTACAATAGCATTAAGACAGATAATATCAAAACAGTGCTAGCAAAACATCAATAATGTGAAGTAAAATTACTAAAGAAAATAATAATAATAAAATATAATTCCTCACACCAAAATGAAATTTCTCATCAAGAAACTTTACAGATAAATATGTAGTGATATATTTATTTGCAGGAGTTTATTTTTCTGTAATTGAACTGATTGATAATCCCATATAGATAGATAAACTTCTAGACCATTCTGATGGTAAATGTAGAACAGATATCATTATAACTAAAATTTCAATCTTTCTTCTCAAATTCCCTGCATCAGGTTAATTTTTATGCTTATCAAATTACATGTAAATTACTACAGAACTGTAGCTCTCTGGTGAAAAATCTCAATTTTCCCAAGAGAGCTACAGTTCCACAGCTACCAGGTACGAAATGTTCCAAAATTGTAAAATGCAGATAAATTCACTAGTATACTACTATACTTAGTGTACTACACTAGGTATAGTATTCTTAATTCTGAATAACTAATCCAATATCACATGTTTAAGTGATGGAAAATATAAACCTTGAAATTGCATCTCCACTATTTTATAGGAAAAACTAGGATACATCGAACACACCAAATGTCATTACAATGTACACATAATGATACATCATTCTACTTCCATTGTATTTCCAGCACCAGTAAAACATATAATGATGTTGATTTGATTTTCTCATCAGGAATTGGTCATATGTAATCATACCATACTGTAACAAACAGATAGCATGTGCATGTGTACAATTGTATAATTATCGAAAATTGTTTTCAGGTATGAGAGGCGTTGCTCTTCTGGCGTCACACTGGAATACGCCTATATTTGGATGGGTATCACAAGAGGAAGAGTTTCAAGATAAGAAAATGTACTCGACTTTGGTACGTTTTCTGGGACCCTTAAATCGCTTTCGTAAGTACGACAACAAACATTTTAATTTCCCTTTGACATGTGTTAATCAGGATCATTCTCCCACCATACACTATACATATAGGATAAATCAGGATACTTTTTTTCTTTTTTGCTGAATTACTTACCATGATATGCTTGTCTGTCTATCTATTTAACAAAATGACTCATTTTCAGAAAGTTACTGGATCTTTAAAACCAAGTTTTACATAGCATCAAATATCTCAATGATAGAAGGGTGTTATTTTATTTCTTCCAAAGACAATAATAAGCCATCTGCCAGTAGAAATGAATTAGTGTTACTGAAAAGTCTACTCTCTAGTTCCGCTGGCCTAGGTGGAACTTTAACCCTACCCCCTTGGGACAAGTAAGGGATATAACAAAATTACAACGAGATTTTGAAATTTTACGCAAATATATCATAAAAATTTATTTTAAAATTTCACATGATGTTAGAATGGCTGACAAAGAGGTTCCAAAATATCTAAACAGATATACACAGCCAATTGTGCTTAATGTAAATTTAACATTAAAATACACTGTGTAACATTAACGGTTAATGTTAAAGGTCATTTAATGTTGACTGTGTGTACAAAATAACCGTAAACTAATAAATAATAGGACTGCTGATTGTCAAATCTTATTCCATCCAAGGTCACTGATCTACGTATGGGACCACTATGGGATCCTCAATATTGTGTTTATGGAATGTGCCATTTTGATTTTCATCAACCTCTTATACCTGTGGGGAATCAACTTCTGACATACATACACACACACATAGATATAGATAGATCTAGTCCTATACTAGTAATCGGAATGATGCACATCAATATTTAAGTAGTTTATACTAGTTTTATGAAAGTGTGTATTTCTTGAAACATTAAACACGTTTGACGAACAAGGCTGTATCTACAGTCATTATGTAAGTAGTTGATATTGATGATGGAGCGTGTGTCTCACGTGCAGGGGAATAAGATAAAAGATTAATTTCTTTTAACTTGTATTCCAGCATCTGAAAGTGTGAAGATAACAGATATCTTTCTCTTATTGAATCCAAACTTTTTAAATTACAAACATACTTTACAATGCATATATATAGACGTGCTAATATACAATCCACCTACGTGTTCTTATTCTTCGTCTTTTTTCAACTATAGTCCAGCCAGACATGTCATTAATGGTGATGTTGATATAGTTGAAAATGACCTGAAATCACTTATTTTAATTTCAATTCATTTATTGATTCACCATGCATGTTGGCATACAATCCTAAATTCAGAGAACCCCAGTATTTCCAATGACGACAGAACTTCATCTCTATTATGCCTGGCGATTGGCTATATATGAAAAACAAAAAATTGATAGTTTGTTGGAATGGATAAAAAGTATAAGAGGATTATTAAAATCACGTATTAGGCACATCAAACCAAACGTGCGTACCATCTATCTTTCTATTTTTAGTAAACCAGAAGTGATAAAAGAATTAGATAGGTTAAACAAGGAATATGTTTTGGATCCGACTGACAAAGTTTGTACCAACATCGTCTTAGTTTTTAAAGCTCATTATTACAACTTTATTTTAAACGACCTTTACATTAATTCCACATTTGGTAATCGTACTTATACTCCAACTGCCATTTCAAAAGATAACATTCTTCAAAACCATGCTTCAGATTTAAACAAATTTAATATCCCAGTCAATGGGGCGAATGAATATAGGTTACCGTAACTATACTGGATTCCTAAACTTCACTAAAACCCTTACAAACATAGACACATTGCTGGATCCAGTAAATGTTCTACCAAGCCCCTATCTTTGCTACTCACGAAAATTTTAACAACTGAGAAAGGAGAACATTTAAACTATCGTGCCACAATATATGCCAGAAGTGGTGTAAATCAAATATGGATTCTAAAAACAATTTAAAAACTTCTAGTGAACTTGAAATCCTAAAACTATTCTCAAGTCGACAACATCAAAACGTATCACTTTTCAACATTTTACACGATCATTCCTCACTATAAATTAAAGACTATACTTTTTGACATCATGCCTGCTTAACAAAAATGGAAAAAAGGAAATATACATATCTAGTATTCAATCATTTAAAAATTACATTGTAAAACAAGATTCAGATTTTACGCTCAAGTACTCTGAAGTTGATATTAAAAAGAAGCTGTTCCTTCCTCTTTGACAATATCTTTGTAGTCTTTCGTGATCAGGTATTCCCACAGTCTGTTGGAATTCTCATGAGCACGAATCATGACCCTTTATCGGCTGACCTGTTTTATATCCTTATGAGGCAGAATTTATTCAAAAGCTTCTACATCAGAAGAAAAAGCTGTAGCCTTCAAACTCGACATTTAGATGTATCGATGACATTTTATCTACTAACAATAAACCTTTTCAATTCATTTGTTGATTCGATATATCCCAGTCAATTCAATAAAAGACACCACAGAGTCTTCCATATCTGCTTTGTACTTGGATATTTTATTGAAAATGGATGTTAACGGCAAACTAACAACTCAACTTTTTGACAAACAGAATGATTTCAGCTTGCGCATCGTCAACTTCCCATATTAATGTAGCAAAATTCCATTATCTCTTCCATGCGGTGTTTATGCTTCTCAACTGATTCGATACCCAAGACTTTGTTCTGCGTATGATCAGTTTTTAAATCAAGGCAGGCTACTCACAAACAAGTTGATTTTACATGGGTTTCAACAGTCTAGTTTAAAGTCAGCATTTTACAAATTATATGGTCGTTATAACGATATAGTTTGTAGATACAACCTATTATTGGCTTAAATGCTGTTCGACTTGTTTCATACCGATTGTTAGGCTGTTCTTTACACATTGATTTTGACTACGGGTTACTCCGTTTACCTGATCGAGATATAAGGCCCATGGTGAGTGTGACCTGTCGACAGAAAATACTTACTCCTCCTTGGCACCTGATCCCACCTCTGGTATGTCTAGGAGTCCGTGTTTGCCCACATCTTAATTTGTTTCCTTATAAGAGTTATGAGATTGGTCACTGTTCGTTATCTTCACCTTTTTTTCTATCTGATCAACACCCATGAACAAGCTAAATCCTATATCAAATTAATTATAAAAGTGTTTTAAAGTCATGACATCAAAGGATGTCTCTTGTTAGGTGTGACATGAATCAGACAGCGCAGTGGTCTACTGTATGTGTTTTTCTCTATTGTCACTCATCATTCTTCACTCTTTTCCAGCCAATGTGATGTTCCACATGCAGTCTTTGTTTAAGTGGTCACAGTTTGCGGTAATGTATGACAAACGGGACCCATACCGGGCAGTGGCATCTGCTATTTCCGAGAAAGAATCTATCGAAAACGAGGAACAAGAGAGTAAATCTTGGTACACCATTGTCAACTCTTTTAAAGTCTCCAACGATATGGAAGAGAAAGAAATAGAGCAAATATTCCTTCAAATCAAACGATATTCAAGAAGTAAGATGTCTTTCACTATACATTGTCTATCACATCGCTAAATTATCTACAAATTTATTCTATGTAACAACATGGCAAATTTAATAAATAGTGAAAACAGGAATAAAAGATACGATAAATTAAAGACTATGCCTTTTACATTATATCTTTTGCAATAAAAATGGAACACGGAAATATTCATATCTAGTGACCGGCCATCCAAAAATTACTTTACAAAACACTTTAATTCTACGCACAACTACTTTTAAGTTTTTATAAAAGAGATACTGGAGTTCCTCATTGACAATATTTACGTAGCCATTGATGATAAGGTCTTCCAACAGTCTGTTAAAATTCCCATGGGCACGAATTGTGCTCATTTATTAGCTGACCTGTTTTGTATTCTTTTGATGCTGAATTCATTTAAAAGCTTTTAGATAAAAAGATAAACTCTCTTGTCATGACATTCAACTCAACATTAAGATATATCGACAATCTTTTATATTTTAACAATGCTCATTCTAATTCGTATGTCGAATCGATTTAACCCAATTAACTCAAAATAAACAACAACACAGAGTCTTCCACATCTGCTTCATATTTGGATATTTTATTGAATAAAGATGTTAACGGCAAACTAACAACTTAACTTTATTACAAACGGGATGAATTCAGCTTCTCTATTGTCAACTTTCCATATTTATGTAGCAATATTCCATTATCACCAGAGCATGGTGGGTTTTTTTTTCTCTCTCAGCTGATTCGATACGCGATATGGCTCATTGCAGGTGTGGTCGGCCAACAGGAAATGATCTTTCCTCCTAGGCACCAAATCCCACCTCTGGTATGTCCAGGGGTCCGTGCTTACCCTACTCTTAATTTTGTATTCTTTACAGAATTTATGAGATTGATCACTGTTCGTGTTCTTCACCTGTTCACCAGATACCTAAATCACAATGGGGAAATATGTAACTATACAAAAGATAATCGCAACCTCTGCCATCAAAACCTATCAAATATTGACATGATTGGTCAGGACAAAATCACACAAAACGTTTTGAAATTGCCCTAGAAATCTGTGACCTACATTTTGCCAAAGTAGCTCAAAGGGACAAGCAGGGACTGTACATGTTACAAACTAGCTAACAGTATCTTATCAACACTGATATTACCATACTTAATTAAGTTTTTGAAGATAACGAACAGTGATCAATCTCATAACTCCTATAAGCGATAGATAGTTGGGCAAACACGGACCCCTGGACACACCAGAGGTGGGATCAGGTGCCTAGGATGAAATCACTAAAAGAAATTTTGAATTCATTTTCCAGTGATTCTAACCTTTTATATCTAACCTTAAAAGCAGATAGATTTTTTTTATGAAAGCATACTCAGAAGGTTTTAGTGAATGCAAAATCTTGTAAAAGAAACTCCAAAGCTCCTGCATTTAATAATTAAAACCATTAAAACATTCAGTTGTACAACCTTCAACATTCCTGAGATATTGATAAGATCAAATGTCTTATATTTTGAACACGGGTTCATACAACAAACATCCAAAAGTGAAAATGTTTGAAATAATAGTCAGTTCCCTATCTCCCAACTTCAACTCTGTTGCGAACGAATTAATGTACCAATAATGGCATTATAAGCATGTATATGTAAGATAATACGCTGTCTATAAAAGTAATCATACATCTACATGATTCACAAGTCGAGTAGAAAAGGGAGAAATTATATTACAATATTTGTTAACTTTTACTTTTCTAATTTTCAGTTGTCGTAATGGCGTTGCCCTGGTTAGATATGCGGAAATACATGTTGATTGCCCATAGACTTGGAATGAGCGATGGGGAATATGCATTCCTCTGCATTCATGGTGATGTAAGATATTTTATTCCCGATTTACTTCCTCCAATCAACATATGATAACGCACACTCAGATGATCTTTTATTGACTACAAATATCTATTGATGCAATTTCGTAAAAATCAATTTAATCCATGCATGTCTGTGAACATGCGAAAACATTCTAGTACATAGTGAATCAAAATTGACCATTTGTGACAATAATTACAGATGTAATATCAATACATCAAATAAGATAAATCTACAGTTACAGTGTTTTAACAGTTGTATTGAAAATAAGTGATTCTACAGTTACTAATCAAAAATATGTGATTATATAGTTACTTATTAAAAATTAGTGATTTTACAGTTAGTTTCGGAAGAAAGGTAATTCTATGGTTTTTATTAGTCTGTGATTCTACAGTTAGTTATTAAGAATGAGTAATTCTACAGCTACTCATTGAAAATAAGTGATTTTAAGTTACTTACTAAAATAGGTCATTATAGAGTTGCTTCACTATCTCATATTCATAGATGATTTTCATTTAAGTTTTTTATGACAACTACGAAATTTAGACCCTAGCGAAAATCAATGACCTACAGTAGCCCTTACATTTAGATACCTATGGTTACCAAGTTCATTCTACGATTCCAGACATTCAAGCATACTTCAATAACTTTGATTTATGGGTTAGATGTAATGGAATCATGTACTTTACAATTATAGCTCTACACTTATGACAAAATGGAGACTGATGTGTTCTCTGACAGGGTTTGGCGTCGAAACGACTCGTATGACGACATCGCCAAGGATGCATTTGAACCAGTCCTACATGTAGGTCAATCGATTATACATTTGTGAGATTTCTGTATGATAAATATTAATTGTTTTAATGCAATGAAAAATATTTAGTTATGTATGTTTTTGAAATGTTTTCCAGTAAACATGTATAATCATCTGTACATTTTATTGTAGATTATGATGAAACCTTTAGAAAAGGAAAGCTGGAACCTCTTCAAACAAGTCGCCATTGATTATGGCAATATGACGAATCCAAATTGGAATTTACCTGACCAGCATACTTCGGTATGTATTCCTTTTAGTGATAATTTACTCGGGTCAGTGTCTTTCACTACATGTGTGTACGTATTTACTTATACATTCACAAATATTGTATGCAAAAACTCTGATTTCTGAAACTTTTTATTCCCTATTATACGCGAAAATTTATATTCGTAAAATTTGTATTAATTCTGCTAGAAGCTTCAATAGTTAAATCGAGTTCCTCGCTCTTAAGTGTGGTCCACAGGGATGCTTAATTCTCCTAGGAACCTGATCCCACCTCTGGTATGTACAGGGATCCGTGTTTGCCCTTCTGTTAAATTTCTAATTTTTATAGGATTTATGATACTGATTGGTATCATATCATCAAGTTATAGAGAACGACCTCCTTCAGAGTAATTCTACATTTTCACAAACTGACCTCGAATGGCGATCTTAGCATGATTTGCATGTTTGATACTTTATCAGAATAGAAGTTTGAGCACTCCTAGTTGTTCTGACAAATTATGAAATCTGTTCATAAAAGAAACCCATAGATCTCGAAAGAATATGCAGAAAAATGGAGATTTTGCCATCATCGTTTCAGTTAAAATTGTGTTGGCAATTGGGAAAATTTCGACGACAACCGTATATTAATAAAACGCATGTGACCCTTTTTATAAAATATATTATGATTAAGATTTCAAGCGATACATTTCACAAGACAATCATTGCTTATAGGAGTTTAGATTTATCACTGTTCGTTATCTTCGCCTTTCACAATAAGTAATTATGCAACCCTTATCTATCATGAAAATACACTATATACAAATCCAGAAAAACTACAAGAGATGGGATGTAAAGATTGATTGATTGAATATTGTTTAACGTCCCTCTCGAATATGTTTCACTCATATGGAGATGTAAAGAAATAATAGCGTTTCTAGCTTAAAGATCTTATATGAATATTCTTTGAAAAAAGGGCCATAGTTCTATTATAATTTAGATAAAAATTGAGAACATTTCATCATGAGGGTGACTCATCTTTTACGCTCACCAATCTATTTTACAAAATTATATGCTTTTTATGAAGTGTTTACACGCGCTGGGTTTGTTTTTTTTTTTTTTTTTTTTCATTTCCTTTTCTTGTTGTAATGATTGATTTCGTAAATTGATATTTAACCATAAAACAAACACTTAAACACTGAAAACTATGTACCTTTTACCTACATGGCTGTGTGAGCAAATTGTGAAAGTCTGGTTATGAAAAGTTTATATATAAGCATTAGTTATACCTCCCGAGCGAAGATCTGGGGGGGATATATAGGAATCACTCTGTCTGTCTGTCTGTCCGTCTGTCTGTCTGTGCAGATTCGTGTACGGGCCATAACTTCTTTGTTCTTTGACTTAGGCATACCATATTTGGCACACAGGTAGATCAGCATGAGACGATGTGTCGAGTACCTTCATGACCTCTATATGACCTTGACCCTTGACCTCAAGGTCAAAATTAAAGGTGTTTTTTTTTTACAATGGATTCGTGTCCGGGCCATAACTTCTTTGTTCTTTGACATTGGCATTCCATATTTGACACATGAGTGTATCACAATGAGACGATGTGTCATGTACCTTTATGACCTCCATATGACCTTGACCTCAAGATCAAAATTAAAGGTTTTTACAATGGATTTGAGTCAGGGCCATGACTTCTTTGTTCTTTGACATAGGCATATCATGTTTGACACATGAGTGTATCACCATGTGTCGAGTACCTTCATGACCTCTATATGACCTTGAACTTTGACCTGAAGGTCAAAATTGATTATAGGGTTTTGACATACCATAAGACATGGGTGTATCACCATGAGACTACGTGTCATGTACATTCATGACCTCTTTATGACCTTGACCTTTGATCTCAAGGTCAAAATTATAGGTTTATGCCATGGATTTGTGTTCGGACTATATCTTCCATTTCCTTCTACAAAGGCATACCATATTTTTACACCCAGGAAAGAGGTAATTTATACCTATTAACTATTATCCCTGTGAGCTCGAAATAAAGGACACCACAGAGTCGTCCACTTCTGCTTCATACTTAGATATTTTATTGAAAGTAGACATTAACGGCAAACTAACAACTCAACTGTATGACAAACGGGATGATTTCAGCTTCTCCATCGTCAACTTCCCACATTTATGTAGCAATATTCCATTATCACCTGCATATGGTGTTTATATATCTCAACTGATTCGATATGCAAGAGCTTGTTCTGGGTATAGTCAGTTTTTAAATCGAGGTAAGCTACTGACAAACAAGTTGATGGTACAGGGATTTCAACAGTCTCGATTGAAGTCAGCATTTCGCAAATTCTATGGTCGTTATAACGATCTAGTTCGTCAATACAACCTCGCATTGGGTCAAATGCTGTTTGACGTGTTTCATACCGATTGTTAAGCCGTTCTTGGCACACTGATTTTGACTGCGGATAACTCCGTTTACCTGATCAGGATATGGGGCTCACGGCGGGTGTGACCGGTCAACAGGGGATGCTTACTCCTCCTAGGCACCTGATCCCACCTCTGGTGTGTCCAGGGGTCCGTGTTTGCCTAACTATCTATTTTGTATTGCTTGTAGGAGTTATGAGATTGATCACTGTTCGTTATCTTCACCTTGCATTAACAACACCCTTTGGGAGATTATGTAAGCGGGGGGTATTCTTAGTGAGCATTGCTCACAGTACATCTTGTTATCGTTTAAATTTCAGCCTGACGCTTACTCACCCTATCTGTATGATGCCACAATCATGTGGGCAATGCTAGCAGACAAAATTTTGAAAGAAAACAAGAAAAATCCACATGACGGGGAATATATGTTTAAGATGGCCACCACTTTGACGGAAGAAGGTATTTGTAATGCATTTTGTTTTGTTGGTTATTTTTTCAAAATCTCAACTTCCATTACTTTAGTTGATTTTTTTTAAAAAGGCATTACTGCCGAGTTATTATTTATTTCTATCATTCCAGAGGAAATCAATGGTTTGACGGGGAAAGTCAATCTAGATACCCGAGGAGATAGAAATCTTGATTTCCAGGTTCTAGATATGTCAGAAAACGGCACGTTTTCAAGAATTATCACCATTAGTTATTTTCGGGAAGGTGAACGAGTTGTGGATTTTGAGGTATGTTTTCATTGGTTATTGGCACCTTCTTTATATATCCCAGATCAATGGACAATTTGAGGTGTAATATATATATAATTCAATAAAAAAGCAGGAAAATATGCAGTTCCAAAATATATTTAAATCACTAGTGCTTTCTGGATTTTAATATCCATCCTCAGGTGAATACAAATATTGAATACCATATTACAATAATACAATACAATACAATAATACAATATTGTATTCACCTGAGGATGGATGTTAAAATCCAGAAAGTGCTAGTGATTTAAATATATTTTGGAACTCCATATTTTCCTGCTTTTTTATTGAATTATTTTGACTGTGTGATATCAACTCTTTCTATTTGAATTATATATATATAGCACTAAAATGACCAACGACATGAACAACCAGATTGTCAAAGTTTTGGGACGACCCGTCCCTTCTTCAGGACAAACGAAAAGAATTACATAATGTGGCCAATATTAACAGAGAATAATAACAAAAACTATATATAGATACATCTAGCACTGCAACTACACTAATCTACAAACGTATTTACAACGCAGACTACACGTTTTGGGGGGGTTTTTTTTGGAGGGGGGGGGGGCTTGCCAATCAATGTTAAAAGCGGAGCGAATTAGGACATGCCTTATTCGTCCAAAGAGCTGATCCAAAATGTACGAAGTGATAAAAATAGACTTAATTAATCTCAAGTGGAACGAGTTAACCACATTACGTTGACAAATAGTAAAGCTAACTCGTACCCAGAGAGATTCTATTTTAACTATGCATTAAGAATAAATAATTTATAAAACATAATAATAAGAAAAAAATTATCAACAAAAAAAAACTAATAATAAAAATAAACTATGCAACTGAATGAACACTATAAAAACAAAATATGAAATGAACAAAAATGTGAGGGGAGAATAATGCAAATAACAAGTTTGAATAAGTAAACAAAGTGGACCAACTCCAAACAAAAACAAACAATAAGCAGCCTAAGAAATTGATTCACCATCAGACATTCCCGTACTTATCATGTCTAGACACACACACACACACACACACACACACACACACACACATGTATATATATATATATATATATATATATATACATATATATATTTCCAAAATATAAATGTGTTTTCGAGAAGAAATCTTTTGCACCTAGGGGTTTATCATCTACCGATTTCTTATGTCAAAGGTTTATAATGTCGATAACGAATGTTACATGTAATATTCAAATTATACTATAAATACCTCAATTTCTTTTCTATTTAATGTAAAGGGCAATAAGAGTGTAGCTGAAGTTAGTCGGTGGCCGAAGGGTAAAGTGGGTGTCCAAAACGCGCCTCCTGATGAACCAGTTTGTGGTTTCGATGGAAAGAAGTGTCCGGAACAGGATGAACAGCCAGGTCAGTAACCCAACGAAAAATATTATGTCTGCTTGGCTTACATAGTTCTTTAATCGATGGGGTCAGTTTAAACATTAATAATCCTCTTCCAATCCCTGTGGATAATTTGACTGTGAAAAACGAGGAATATTGATAAGCTATTAGTTAATATGTGCTATGGGCATTGTGCACCGAAAAATCTGTCCAAATTTGGCAAATAGTCATCCTTTGTCAATGTTTCATCCATTTATGTGACAAGAAATGCAAATCCAATTATGATCTATCACTCTGTAAAGTACTCATACAAAATGAAAAATGTCATAATATATAATATCCTCTCGGTCAACCAAAGGAATACAATGTAAGTCATATAATGATGCTACCCGACCACAAGAATATGTATGCAATTGCAATATAATTTTTATCTAACACATCAAAAACAATTCTTATAACCTTGATTTACAGAAGCTACCGTTTTATTTCATCAAGATCTGTCAGGAATACCAATAGTTTGATACTGGATCTAATTTTGTGATTGATTTTATAAAGAACATTGTATATGAAATATTTGATCAATCTGAAAACAAACCGTGCAATATTTCTGATCATGGCCTTAAGGTTTGAAAAATAATTTGTTGATTTTGCGTGGGAACAGGCAAGTATCTGTAAAACATAATTGTCTAAATTGCAATATAATATCATTTTACATAATGATTTCATATATCATATGTCGTTATCAGAGCGAAGGTACAGGTACCTGGTACATACAGCGATACAATATCTTGGCTATGAATTTAATAGATAATTCAACAGGGGATGCTTACTTCTCCTAGGCACCTGATCCCACCTCTGGTGTGTCCAGGGGTCCGTGTTTGCCCAACTATCTATTTTGTATTGCTTGTAGGAGTTATGAGATTGATCACTGTTCGTTATCTTCACCTTGCATGAAATAATAAGTAATAGTGTTCAACTTTTCAGCGAAGATTACATTTGTTCAATGTAAAATATTTTAGCTTATTTTTCCATTTCGTACTAATAGAATTAATTTATTCCCATGTAATAATCACCATTGGTTTCTTTTTATATAAAAATAATATGATGGTATTATTCTTCATTTGGTAGCAGAATTGTAATTTTCATACATAACTGTAATTAAAAGTGTTTGAGCTTATCAATCCTCAGAGATCTTTTGAAGTACTGAAAATTTGGTCATCGGCATTTTTTGTATTACTGATGTTGAGAATACATCATTAATCATAGGGAACTTGTTTAGTACTTATTCGGCTATCTGATTTTACTTTTTTATACTATTTCTTCTGTGGATATTTACTTATATTTTGGATTATATAAATATACATATATTAATATATATATATATTTACTGTAGTATATATATATATATATATATATATATATATATCCAAAAATACCACATATAAATATACATCATGCATAATTTGAAACGGGGTGCTTACTTCTCCTAGGGGCACCTGATCCCACCTCTGGTTTGTCCATGGGTCCGTGTTTGTCCAACTCTTTATTTTGTATTCCTTATAGGAGTTATGAGATTGATCACTGTTCGTTATATTCACCTTTCAATAATTCCAGTAATCCATGGCTAAAAATGGGCTTGAAAGATTTCCTCTCTTCAAGAATAACAATCCTTTGAATTCAATATTGTTTCAGATAATACTTTCATCATCATCTTTTCCTCTGCTGGATCCGGATTTGTTATCGTTGTCGCAATTATCGTACA